>NW_027478176.1:850000-937500 GCF_051020975.1 Osmia lignaria lignaria | reverse complement strand
TATGTACTTAGACATGCATGGCTTAATCTTTGAGACAAGCATATGACTACTGGCAGGATCAACCAGGGAGCTTAGTTATTATTGTAAATTTAAATTTTCGTCGTCGGCTCCTCCCTGTAAGAGACCGATCGACGTTAAGCCATTTCTCTTTTGTATGTAACACACATTTCATAAATTTTGTACCTCTTATAGAGGCCAAATATTCTCCTCCTCCTCTCATAAAGCACGAAAATCACTTTCACGCCGTGCATCCATCGTGCAAGCACGTAGACCACACACGCTGGACAATATAATAAAAGATAGCGCGGACAGTGGCATGCTATACAAATCGAGAAAGCGCGTACAGTGATCATGCTGGTCATTTTGCCACCAAATTTTATAATCTTTATCATTAGAGCGGGCCCACCAACCTCGTCTCTGTACTTTATACATTTCTCCTCCATCTCCACACACCTTTTCAAACATTAACGGAGAGAGTTCCTTGGACTTGCTTTAAATGTACATATTAGATATGTTGGAATCTCTCTCCTTTAGAAGTTTCCCCAGCCTTAAAACTTCTTTCATTTTTACTCCTCTCTCCATACTTATTTTCCTCTCTGAACGTATCAGAGAGGATTTTATTTCTGACACCTCTTGACTTTTCTTAAATTCAGGGACGTAATTTTGTTCATAATTCAGTGGACTTTTGTGTATTTTATACTTTAAATATTTCCAAACAGTTCAAACATGTGCAACGGAATTCGATGAAGAAGTGTTTCGTGATAAGCCCGTGTTTACTTTGTCACAATGCCGACTAAGAGAGAGCGAGGATTCCCGGAATCGATATATTTATATCTTTCGCCGTCTCGCCTCGCCCCCCTACAGGTGCCGAGCTACTCGATCCACCCGGGGGAACCTGTGAGGGGAAGGGCGAATGGCGGGGAATCGCGAACCTCGCTCGCCCGTCGGCTATGATTTATTTTATAAACGATTAATAATAGATACAAACAAATATTGTACAGTTAATAGAATTAAATAATTAGTTGTAATATGATGTAAATTTAACAAAAATAATGTAGGAAGAAATATAATTAATAAAGTGAGCAAATCTCAAACATGCCGCCCGCCTCGTTGTCGGAACGGCAACGACGTGATCGTTTCCAAGAATCGGCGGTTGCTACTGCGTCACTGCTCGTTTGCCGGTAGAGTGCCCGCCGTGACAGACGTATCATGAGACGTCTTCTTAGCCATAGCATTGTGCGTATCGTTCGGCAACACGAGTGGAATCAACCGTGTGATTGCACGTGCGGTCAGTCTGGTCGCAGCCGCTCCCCGCGCCTCAACAGAATTCGAATTAAAAAGGCGGGAGAGTTGTGATGTATTGAAATACGCGACATCACGGAGCCATGTGATGTACACGAGCACGGGCTATGTAGCGCGGAGCGGGGACGCCGAACGTGAGCAGTGCCGCATCAGCTAGAAACTGATCTAGACCTACGACCCATGTATACGAGTCTAAATAAATATTAAAATTAAGTATCCGCGACCTTATTACCCGGACATTATAGTTTCTGCGAAGATTATAAACGAATAGTGATTAATGCGCATCATGAATTGATTCTGATTCGGTCGCGAGACGACAAAAACGCTGTTTATGGAACAGATGGTGCAAAATACACGCTGCAACTATACAAAGTACAGCAGAGGATGCCACATGTCACGCTCGAAGAAAGACACAAACTTTCATTGTTGCGTATCCTTGAAAACGGTCAAACGATAATTATGAGTTACCGTTCCTGGGACTTATACAGGTATCCAATGTTACAAGCAACCACTAAACATACATGGAGCATTAAAGCAGCTACGCAATTAGAAAAACCGCGATATGTAATATTTGCCTTACAAACGGATAAAAGAAATAGGCTCAATAGACATATCACCAAATTTGATGACTGCAAACTCACCAATTTTCGATTGTATTTAAATTCGGAATCATATCCGTATGACAATTTGAATCTTGACTTTAATAAAAATAGATACTCTGTCCTTTACGACATGTATGCAAAATTCAGAAAGTCATATTACGGAGCAATGTGCAGTAATGGTGATGACGGCGCTCTATACGATAAGATACTCTTTTTTGGCTATGGCCCATTCGTCGTCATTGATTGCTCGCATCAGAACGAATCGATGAAAAGCGCTACAATCGATATAAGAATCGATTTTGAGTGTAGTGAAAACGTTCCTGAAAATACTAGCGCTTACTGTTTGATCATTCACGATCGTATCGTGCAGTACAATCCACTGTCCAATGTAGTGCGCAAACTCTCTTAAGTGGAAGAGGGTTTATATGAGATCATTCCACAGCAAAACCAGTCATTTTTCGCCACAAATTCAACTAATCAAAATGAACGTACCAACATTCGTGGACATTCAAGGCTTCAAAAGCGATACGAACGAGTTATTCGTAAAGGAACTTGCCATCTTCCAGAATGGGAATCGTGTACAATGTTTCATCTTTGCGCCTCCATTTGCTGAGAGAAAATTGTCGAAAGCAGAATTAAGACAAATAAAATGGTTGACGCAAAATCATCATGGTTTTGAGTGGGACGATGGTACCGTGCCGTATTCACGCCTTCAAGAGTGTGCCACTTCGTGTTTGAAAGATAGTATTCATGGATCTGTATACGTCAAGGGTATTGAGAAAGAAAAATGGCTGAAGAAACTTTATCCTTCAGTCAGTTCAATCAATATAGAGGTTTTAAACAAAGATGACGATCTACCGAATTTGCCAACCAAGAGCCGGCATATTCAGGATGGATGGATGGATAAATATATGGCATGCATCGCACACAACGGAGCATGTGCTATGAGAAACGTATCGATATTAAAAGAATGGTGGTTAAAGAAAAGGAAAGAGGAAGATGAAGAGCTGTGCATGGAACATTATAACCGGCCGGGGGATGACACGCACATAGATGGACCTCCACCGAAAAAGGAAAATTGTTACATTTATCTTAAAACACGAAACATTTAATATCATTTATTAATTTTGTTCATTACTGTAAAATAATAAAATCTATTTAGTAAAAATATACTTTATGCGTCTTAATGTTGTCTTACCTAGAACGATTGTATGTGTAACGTTTGTGTTTCATATTCCAATGTAGGAGATACAAAGGAATGTTCTTCTATTTCAAAGACATGAGGGAGTAGGGCGAAATCCATGTTTACATGCAGACACGTGTCGATGTGCAATCTGGTACAGATAGAGAGAGCATCGTCGAGACAGACTTTTGGTCACGTTTTGCTTGGATGCCTCTTTGACGGCTTGCTGACGCGGTTAACATGAGGGGGGTAGGGTGAAATCCATGTTTACAGGTAGACACGTGTCGATGTGCAATCTGATACAGATTGAGCGAGCATCGTCGAGACAGACTTTCGGTCACGTTGTTGCTTGGATGCGTATTTGATGGCTCGGTCACGAATTGCATTCCGCGTGCCCTCCACCACCGCCCGCTGCCGCTGCGGAGAAAAAGGGTTAATCGCGGTTAAAGTGCGTTATCGCCGCGGAGAAAATTGGGTTAATCGCGGTTAAAGCTCATCTACGGCCGCGGTTAAAGCACGTTCACGACGCGGACAAGCAGCTTTTCCGCAACCTATAAAGAGGCTGAATCATTAAATATATGGTTATTATATAGACGATATGCGTTTCGCAAAGCAGCCCCTGTCTATCCTTATTCTCGATTTAGACGAGAGGACAACACGCATGGACGATCGCCGGCGACGACACGGGCCCCTCTTGCCGAATACGATACGTAGTATAATTTGCGGTCCATCGAACTGCGGTAAAACGAACGTCGTAATCAGTCTGATCGAGAGCCCGAACGGTGTAAGATCCAATAACGTATATGTATACTCAAAATCATTGGAACAACCAAAGTACAAATATCTCGAACGAATTTTGACAAACGTTCCTGAAATCGGATACTTTTCATTTTCAAATAACGCCGAAGTCGTGCCACCGAACGAGGCGCTACCCGATTCGGTGTTTACATTCGATGACGTTGCGTGCGACAAGCAAGACGTGATAAGAGAATATTTCGCTATGGGTAGGCACTCGCGCGTGGACTGCTTTTATCTCTGTCAGACTTACGCGAGAATACC
Organism: Osmia lignaria lignaria; assembly: GCF_051020975.1. NCBI lineage: Eukaryota > Metazoa > Arthropoda > Insecta > Hymenoptera > Megachilidae > Osmia > Osmia lignaria. The sequence continues at coordinate 933,354 of NW_027478176.1, read as the reverse complement.
GAAACACCTAATTCGCGACAATACCAACCTTTTGATCGTGTTCAAACAAAATGGCACGAATCTACACCACATTTATAATGATCATGTAAATACAGACATGTCGTATGATAACTTTTGTAAATTGAGAGCACAGTGTTGGGGACAGAAATATGGTTTCGTAATAATCGACAAGGATTTAACGAATTTGCCGTTTTCTGAAACATTTAGTCCTTCGATAGAACGCTTAGCGAATAGACGTCTTCTCTTTGTAATGGATAATAGTAATATTAAAGAATCGAGTAAAGTTGCGAATGCTATAGCTAAAACAAGCAATGCTATACGCAAAAACGCAGAGCTCTCAAATCGACCAGCATCGACGAGTCGTTAGTAATCGAAAAACGATTGAGACCCGTGGTAGAACCCCTGGAACGAATTATCGAGAATATGTCAGCGGTATCGCCACATTCAGACACGATCGATATAAAATCCGAGTCGACATTCCCAACTTTGAATATTAAAGAACTGCAAAAATTGACGTCAACTCCTTTTCTTAACCCTCAAAGCACACAAACTGCAAGAGCACGCATTTATTCCGAACCTGATACATCTTCGAGTGAACAGACGGTGGATGTGACGAAAGATCCTTCCGGTTTTCATCGCGAAGAATCGATACATGCCGTTGAAACGTACGGCGACAGCGACGAGAATCTTAAAGTCTCTATGTAGCGAATTTTGGACAATCCTAGCGAAAACATACGTAGCCATTTCACGGAAAATTTGGGGCTGTTGGCAGCTAAATACATTCAATTACTCTTTACCGATCGTGAGAAGAAGACAGATGACGTGTATGGAGTATACGTACAACGCAACAAATTAATGCTTGGAAGTTCAGTTTTCGACATAAACAAAAACGACGATGTGATTATTAATGGGGCGAAGTACAGAGGAACAACTGGTTTGTACGAATTACTATTCATGAGAATGCCTCATGACACCTTGTTCAACGATGCTGATTTACACAAATACGCGGAAATATTAAAGTCGTCGAACGCTCATAGACGCAGCCATATCTCGTCGGGGCTTGTGAAAAGTAACAAGGGTTACAAGTATAAATATATCATTGCAAAATTGCTTAAGAGCGAGCGGCGTGGAGGTAATCTGATACCGTTCGATATGATGGCTAACGATAACGCGGTGGACTACGTGCACTGGAATGACCCAAACGAGTTCGTCGATAGATTACGTCTTCTCGTATCCTCGAAATCTGCAGGACATACGGGGCATGACAACGAGATCGTTTCTATAATCGAAGAACTTCGAGAAGCCGGGTTGATTATAAATTGACACGTTCGTAAAGCATGATGTTAGTTTACAAACATGAAGAAGGTGAAGAGCAATCATATCACGGACGAGAAGATACAGCTGGTCAACGAGTTGCTCGCGCCAGCGAGACGTAACTTTAGATGTAGACGAGTCATTGTATGGGTTTACGATGATCTCTGGCAAGCGGATCTCGTAGAGATGCGACAGTATGCGTAAATCAACAATGGCCACAATTACATACTCACCGTCATCGATGTCTTATCTAAATACGCCTGGGCCGTAGCAGTGAAAACGAAAAATGGAAAAAACGTTACGGATGCATTTGTAAACGTTTTGAATGATGGAAGAAAACCAAAAAATCTTCAAACGGATAAGGGAAAGGAATTTTATAATACAGAATTCCGAAATCTTATGAAAGAATACGATATAAATCATTACTCTACGCACAGTGTAATGAAAGCATCGATAATAGAACGTTGGTATAGGACGTTGAAAAATGAAATGTGGAAAAAGTTCACGCTTAATGGAAGCTACGCGTGGACAACCGTTTTACCGACGCTGGTCTCAGATTATAACAATAGAAAGCATCGCACGATTAGAATGCGTCCCGTCGACGTAACACCAGAACATGCGGACAAACTCTTATCGTCCGTATATTCTAACATAAAGATTGCAGCTCCGGCCAAGTACACGTGCGAGTTAGTAAATACAAAACCTTATTCGCAAAGGGTTATACACCGAATTGGACAACTGAAATTTTCACAATTATTAAAATTCAACGAACAAATCCTGTAACGTATCTCTTGCAGGATATGCAAAAACAACCGTTGGTTGGCGAGTTCTACGAATATGAGCTACAAAAAGTAAAAAATCACGATGTATACTTATTGTTAGTGGAGAAGGTTCTACAACGAAAGGGAAATAAAGTTTTCGTCAAATGGTTGGGGTTTAATTCTACACACAATTCATGGATAGGAGCAAACAATATTTTGTAATCTATATTTAAAAATGTTTGTAATTATACAGATTATATGAATAAATAATTTTTCGGCTTTATTCTGTGTTTACTTTTATTACAGGTGAATGTTATTTTATAAATGAAAGGAGGTTGGTCTAAGAATATAGTGTATTGATAATTTTGAATACTTTTTAATACAATAAATGTAATACATAATACAATAATACACAATACAATAATACACAATACAATAATACACAATACAATAATACACAATACAATAATACACAATACAATAATACACAATACAATAATACACAATACAATAATACACAATACAATAATACACAATACAATAATACACAATACAATAATACACAATACAATAATACATAATACAATAATACATAATACAATAATACATAATACAATAATACATAATACATAATACAATAATACATAATACAATAATACATTATATACAATTCGCTGGGAGGTGGAGGCTGTAACAGACAAAATAAAATTCGCATTAGGTAAAATCTAATAAATTAAAAACATAAACGGACGGGCAACTCACATCAATCTCCTCCAACCGTCATCGGATTGCATTCATTGAACACTTAAATTTTCCGTGTATGGTAGACATGGTGATACACATCAATATCTCCCCAAGTAGGGCCCTCATCTATTTCCTCATCAAACAGAGCCCTCAAATCGAATAAGCCTTCATGATTCGGATTCCAACCTTCGACCCACATTAACATCTGGCTGAACCGATGGTTTGCTCGCTTCCGGCGCACTTCGATGAATCTTTTTATTGGCACTAATCCTAAGCTTTCAGCTTTTAACAAACAACTTAGTTAAAAATAAAATTAATACACCAAGACAAGTAATCGTTAAAGACTACTTACAATACTGTTCAATAAGTGCCTTAAAGGCAAGTAGTTCAAGTCGCGGAACGGTAGCCATCGTAAACTGAATAACCCCGAAACGAGCAGCGGATAACGAAATGAATAGTGGATAATGAAAACTCATCGGTTTATAAAGCACCGAGAAAATATCCTCTCCAATCCTAATACATCCAAACACTAGACTTTCAGCATCTCACGAAATTGCAAATTTGCAAGAACTCCGAGTCGGGCGCCTCTCTCTCTCCCATGAAATTGCAAGGTTCGCAAAATATTGAACATTGCAAAGAATAACGATTGAATAATTTTATTTTCATATCGCATTAACGATTTTACTATTTTATTTTCATATTACATTAATGAAGTAGGGGGAAGGGTGAGGTAAAGAATAAATTACAGTAATAACGATTATATAACTTTACCATATTATTTATTTTATTATATTGTTACAAGAAGTACGGGGAAGGGTGTGGCAAAAATAAATTACACTGATCATGGTTATATACTTTTATTTTATCTTTATAACTTTACTATATTATTAAAAGAAGTATGGGGAAGGGTGTGGCAAAAAAAATACTTTTATTTTATCTTTACTATTGTTACGTTGCGCCGTCACACGCGCAACGTAACAATAGTAAAGATAAAGATTGGAGGATATAGGGTGGTTAAATTTCAGATAATTGGTTGGATTTCAACCCCTAATTCCTGCTTTCCTGTTTTAGCACAATGGTTGGTATAGCTGCCACCAGTCTCGAGCGTGTTAGCGCTCTCGACAAATTGAAAGACGAAAGACAAAATTGATAAGATGTTAAGAAGTTATAATTATTAGCCTTTCGTTGGGTTCGTTCAACGCTTCGTCCCGTACGGGTCCCTCCTTGAACCTGTGTGAGTTGGTAGGCGTGTTTGGCTGAAATGTGTGAGGTGTGTTTGAAATAAATTGAAACTGTTTAACTAAATGAAATTGGTTTAATTGTGAATGAAAATCAGATGATTTGGTAACCGTGAAATGCCAAAATTGAGAGTGTAATAATTTAGAAATTCCGTTAGTAGAGAAGATACCAGTTTTGCAAAAATTGTGAACAAATGTAAAGATGCTTAAAATTAATTAACAAAATATGACTGTATAAGGCGCTCTAATATCACAACTGAAACCGACGAGTATATTACCGGACACGTAAAAGTGATTATCACAATTTCGCTTTTCAAATTTAACTATAAAATTGGCGGTTTCCGCCCACGGAACACCCCAGCCTGAGAAATTCCCGTAACTCTCGAAAGAGCTGGACTAAGGTGCCCTTTTGATGACGGGAAAGAGAAATTGGAATTTCGAGATTGTAATAAACGAAAAATTAATACTGAAATCAGTTGATACCTGATACGGTGGAACGATCTGACCTGAGAAATTCTCGTAACCCCGAAGGGCTGGACCAGATCGCCCGTTTTGCCAATTGATAACGTCGTGATCGAAAAATGTAATTAAAACGACTTACCGTTACGCTGTTTAATACAATACAAGATTATAATTTTCGCTTGCTAAGATTCTGTGTATTCGCTTGATGATCTGGAACACCAAAGAAACGGTAAGATGTCGATCACTGCACTTGTCACGGCGGAAACGGATTAAAGCGGAAGAGTACGTCGACGAGAGACAAACGAATAATGATTTACGAATTACGATTTATTACGGAAACGATCAATATATAATTTACGCAGAGTGAAGTTAATACGAGAATACGCGCGAGCAAACGATTTAAAATCAGAAAGAAAAGATAGAAATTTTAGGTAGAAGGAAGATTTAACGTACGCGTCTGTGAGTCCTTGTTAAGAATCGGATTATGTCAACTACCACGGCACTCTGCCTCGCTACGCGGAGGACTTTACCGCAGAGGAAATCTTTCACGAATTCCGAACAACTCTGTCTCTCGGACACACGAGCTCCCGATCACGTACCTAACGATTGATCGATTAAGAGTGACAAATTTCGTGCGCGATCGATGGCCGAAGGGCCCGTGGCGCGAACATCGTCCTTGGAGGGGACGGTTTGGCGAATCGTAGCCCGTTTTCGGAAGTGTCGCGTGCCCGGTGATTTGCTGAGACGCGCGAGCTAGACGAAGATATTTCATACCCTTTCTTTAGTGTTCCTTCCTTTTCTTGTTCGTCGCCATGATAGTTTCAACGGTTTTCAAAAACTACGCAGTCTTTCTCTTTATATGTAAAATTAATTAATTGCCTTTAATTGAAATATAACTATTGATTTGATCAAATTGTAGAATGAGATTTGAATTTGAAATATACAGGTTTTGATAAAGGAAACCGTCATCCGTATATCATGATCAAAATTATTCATTTTCCTGATTTGCTATAAAGATAATCTGATTTAATGTGTTAAAAAGCGGACAATGCGCTTACGGCGGTTGTAATGCCGTGGCGAATTATGCATTTTACAACAATCTATCGTATATTAAACTATCGCTTTGATGAATTCAGCATTTCGCATTCTATGAATTTTAAACAATTCTAAATCTGGCGAACGTTCCTTCGAGAACGTTCCTTTGTTCAAAATTTGCCGTTATCGCTAGGCAGTTCTTAGAATTTCGATACAGTAGTGTTTATTGCTTCGAACGACCCTTGATTTTGGAACGGCGGTCGAACGTTCGCGACGTTCGCTTTCGTAAGGGTTCTCAATTCTTACTTTCATTGTTTAAATTCGTTTTCATCCATCCACTCTCTCATACTATCGTTACAATCAGGTAATGATGGTCCTTGTTGGACCGGCTGACGCTTTGTGCAGCAGAGTGGGAAAGAGGTTTCTAACAAAAGAGTTATTACGATTTTCCCGTTTCTACGCAGTTAACAAGGGAAATTCCCGGAATGCGAAGCACTGGCTAACTGCGTAGCGCTGGTGTTATTGCTACGGCTCTCTCTCTCTCTCGAGCTAACCCGAGTTTTTGTGCGTATTATTATCTTATTACAATGGCTGGCGACGATAGTTTCAAGGAGGGTCACGTAAACTATTGAAAAGTAGAAAATAGAAACGGCCTTTCCTCGTGTACCTCGCATGAGAAATTCTCGTAACCCTCGAAAGAGCTTGACAAGATACACGATTCCAGGGTAGAGCAGGTAAAGAAGAGAAAGCGATAGAGGAAGTCAAAAATAGAAAAGAATTAAACTCAAACTCTTCCTTGTACATCCCTGCATGAGGAATCCTCGTAACCTCGAAAGGCTTGACAAGAATGTACAGGGTTGAGGAGGAATGGAAAGATTGGCGAAGAACCGAAACACCCGCCTGTACGCCCCTTACATGAGATACTCTCGTAAGCCAAAAGGGCTTGATAAGGGACGCAAGGCGGATAAATTTCAAATTTTCAGCCGGGACGTAACAAATCCTCCCCCCTTAAAACTATCGCCGCCCTCGGCGATGCTAAACTAAAAATCTCGGAGTATGGGTTGAAATACCCGGTCATAATTAACCAATATCAGACTGGGTCGAGCGCGCGCTCGACGATCCGCGCTCGTCCCGCCGACCGACAAACTGAGCACCGCAGTCCTGCCCTGCCTTCTGATGATCTCGGTGACTTCAATGACCGTCTGCGTGGTCACTCCCAAGCATCCCTCCACGTCCAGTGTGACCAGGTGTGGGCAGCCACGAACAATGGTCGTGGTATCCTCGTCCGTTATTCCTTAGCTGTCGCGCGCTCGAACCTCCCTTAACGTGTCGATGATAGCCAGTGCCGGTGCCGACACTGACGGATGGAGATTATTTAATGCAATCCTCTCCAAGGAAGGTGCCCTAGGGGCTCCAGGGCGAACTGGCCCCTTACGTTGGAGCACCCTGAAATGTCGAGCTCCAGTAGCTGGTGAAGATGGTCTCCCACGTGCCTGATAAAGGTGGCGTCTACCCATCCACAAAATAAGATGCGCGCGATAGTGAGCTGTCGGAAGGATTCCGGCAGCGGACGCGCAGTCTCCACCGGTCCTAACTCCAATTCAATAAAAACCGGATCCTGCACTGGGGCAGCGACTGGAACATCCTCCTCTTCATCTTCGCCGATGGTCGGGGCAAAATCGATGTCAATTAATACCATTCCCTGGACGGATCGATGTAGGGCTTCATTATTTACTAAAGCTTCAAGCGGCTCGGCAGAGGACAGGGTGCGGCACTGAGAAAATTCGATCGATTAATGCAATCGCTGGGCCGCCAGAAACGCGGCCACCGGCGCTGACAGCAGTGACGGGCAACTCCTCAAACGAACCTCCGGGAGTGCTGGGGTCACGCGCGACAGCGCCGCCCCCGTGAACCCAGAGCTTGTGGCTCGAAAATCCACGAGACGCGGCGCCGCACAGTGGTTCGAATGGCTGATTTAGGTGGACAAAAATCATTTTCAAATTAATAAAAACTAATTGTTTTTATGTAATCTAGAATAACCATAGATTAAAATTCTAATATTGTTAGACCTTCCAGCCTTTTCGTAAATGTGTACAGACTAGGCAATGTACTATGTAAGAGCGGACCACTCATCGCTAGTCAATCGAGCGCATTTCCGTGGTCGACTGGAATATGTTATAAGTTTGTTAAAATGCACTTAAGTTTCATGTTGATGATGAATGTAGCAGCTGAAAGGGTATATTTCAGTTTTAATCACCCAAAATCATCAATACCTTTCTTGTATTTTTGTAAATCGATCTTCGAATTAGGTTATTATTTCGTATGAAAAATTTTCATAATGTAACGATTCGTCAGTGTAGAAGTATATGCTCCACGTCGTTCCACGCGATGAAAGTTGTACCAATGAAAAGTAGAGATTGTCTGCTTTATTCTAATACCATACTCGACTTGCAAAAATTTGCAAAAGTATGCTAAATGTTAAAATGAAGTTAACGCTGTCGCCCGTGACATATATTGGTGCAACCGATACGCTCATCAGTTAGTGGTCTTTTTTTTATAATTCACAGTTTCGTTGTTTTTAATTGTGGTTATTATTATCCTGTTTTTTCTCTTGTGCTTATTTACCGTTATTGTTATTGTTGTTATCGCATTATTATCCCTGCGAGGATCCTTATAAATGCCATCTGCATCGTCTTCGCCACAGCGCGGTACCTGTCATAAAGCAATTCAGAATTTCTACGTTTGTAAATGAATTCACTATCCTAAAAAATTCTAAGCTGGCCTGTAAATTAGTTTATGAAACCATAGACTGCGGCACATTGCCTTTCTTCTGCAAATGCTTTGTGACTAGTACCCATGTCTTTTATTCTTGGGTTAGCGTCAATGTTGGATACAGATGTAAGTGACATGCAAAGAGTTGTTAGTACTGCTGCTGATGAAGATGAACAATCAGAATCAACTGAATGTTCTTCGGGTGCTAATGACTCAAGTAGCGAGTAAGTTTACTTTATATACTTTAAATAGTCATTATTATGTATTATTAAGCATTAAATATTTATTGATTATTATGTATTTTCATATCTACATTTTTTTTATCTCATAGCTACAGTGCAATACCGTAATTTTATTTTTTTTCCTTTAATTAGTCATATTTTTATGTAACACATGTTTATACTGAAATAATAACTTACAACACAAAACAGGATTATTTTCTAAGGATAAGAATCCCAAATAAGCCTAAAAGCATGAAAAAATATTTTTGTCCAGCTAGCACCCTAGTGTTCGAACCACTGTGCACCGCCGCGAATAAGCCCAACAACTCCGGTTCAATATCGTCCAGTGTGTTGCGTAAATACAAAATCTGCAATGTCCCCGCGGTCGAGGCTAGATCTCGGATGCCCGACGGTCGAATGGTCGCTCCCGTTAAATCTATACAGCTCAACTGGGGGGAATTGCGCGCCGCGATCGCCAGAACCTGCGGCCGCAGTCTCCCGGCGACCCATTGATCGTCGAGACGCAGCGTGGTGATATACGGGCCCATGCAATGGATGATCCAGTCAAAATTTTCGGTGGTGACTCGCGGATGCGCCCATCCTTGTGGCCACTGCCAATCCGAAGTGGTGAGGACTCGTTCGGTTGTGTATGACCTCAGGGCTCCTTCCCTCCAGGTGCGGCACACGCACTCCATTCTTGCTCGGTCAGAAAAACTGAGGTAGTGAGCGACGTGGGCAATTACCTCGATTGGTAATGGTGGTGACGAATGTGGCACCCAGCCAGGGAACGGGTCGGGTCGGCCTCGCGGTCGTAAGAGGGCCACCTCGTTCCATGGATCAGCTACGGCAGCCTGAACACGCCGTTTATGGAAAGTGGGCCTGGTGGTGGTCACCCACTGGACTGCCCGCAATGCCTGAGTCGCTGATTAGAAGGTGCCAAATGCGTATGTCCCCGTTGGTTTATGGACGACCACTGCATGATCCGGTTTATACTCCCGGAAGAGCTTCATCAGCTCCTTCGTCTTAGTAAACGGTGGTATTATGGTGACGAACACCCGCCGCCCCTGGTTCTCCTGCCTCGTGTCGCGGTAAACGCTTGACGACGTTGATGCCATGATGGTGGTTGATCCCTAAATTGTTTAAATACAGTGTAAAAATCGAGTAATCGCACGCTAGATTTGATTTGAATACGGTGTTAACGCTAGGTCTGCTCCTGAAAAATTGTTTATTTCAAGTAGAATGCACTGCGCCAGCCGGCCCTCCATGGAGCTGTGTTGTCCCTTCATCGATCATTCGATTTTACGGATAAACGACCAACTGTGCAGTGATCAAACATTCCTAGATTTCCAGAACTTTAATTTGTCAATATGTTTACTGAAGACGCTTCCAACTTCATTCCTCAATACGACGTTTTTATTAGGAGTGATTTCAACTATTTCATACGGTCCATGGTATCTTTTGCCGAACTTGTCCTTGCGCGGTTCAATCAGGACATATGCCACGTCCCCTACGCGACCCTTAAACGGACGAGCTGTAGCGTCGTAATAGGCCTTTCAACGCTTCTTAGCTTTTACGAGATTATGTCCCGCGATGTCTTGCATCTCGTGCAGACGATCGTTTAAATCGCGAACATATCCCTCATAAGTAGGCAGGTCGTCGCTCGCAGGAAACGCGGTAGGTGCCCGCGCGCGTTTTCCATACACTAGTTCAAACGATGTCAACTTGGTACCCTCGTGTACCGAGGTATAAGCAAAAATTGCAAACGGCATTAATCTATCCCAGTCATCAAAATCTCCTAAATAATGAGTAATGTAGTCCACCAGTACTGCGTGGCTACGCTCTAATGAACCGTTTGTTTGGGGTCTGTAGCCAGACGTGGTAAGATGATGTATACCGAACATCTTAGCTACGGCGGAAATGACTCAGTTTAGGAAATTCGTGCCTCGGTCAGATAATATGATCTTGGGGGCACCGAATTGCAGGATAAGGTTTGTCACATGTGCGTGGGCTATTGTTTCGGCTCGGATATTAGGTACCGGAACAGCAATGCAGAATTTCGTTAGATTATCCTGAATAGTCAGTATATGTTTATTCCCGTTAGATGTCCTCTGAAATGGACTCACTGTTTCTAAAGATACTTTCGCGAATGGTTCAACCGGTGTATCTGTTATAATCATCGGTTCGCGCGTACGTTTTCTCGATATTTTTCGCGTCTGGCAACTGTGACAATTCTGTATGTAAGCTTCAACTTGTTGTCGCATATTTGGCCAATAGAAACGTTCGCGAATTCGCTGGTACGTCTTTGTTACCCCTTTATGTCCACCCACTAAACTATTGTGTAATTCCGCTATGATATCCGGACGAATTTCCGTGGGTGGTATTTGGACTCTACCATAGCATAACGTAATCTTGATACCTGTTTGGCCAAAGATTCCCCGCAGGGTGCTTGATAATACATCCTGAGGCAAATTCTCGGTCAAATCATCGAACCTAGAAATTCTGAATGACTCGATTTTCAATTCAGACATCTTCTGCTTTAATTTGCTCAAGGTTGATTCTAGTCTGGCTAATGGTAAATCGTCGTTGATATTATCTTTAACCACGATTGAAAACACGTGGTTGCTACCGCGTTTTGTAACAAAGATCGTTCCAACTTTCAAATCTGGGCCTTTAAAGGTCTCAAAATCAATAATTCCTATGTCGACAAGCAATTTACTAATTGGTGTGAGCAACAAATCTTTACTTATGAAGTGAACATAGTTGTCTCGATGGTAAGTTAAGTTTTCACACGCGAAATGTACTGTTTTCGCGCCTACGGTTGCTCTAATTTCCGGCGCGTCTAAATACGGCGAATCGAGGTCTACCAGTGAATCGCTAGTGGATCCCTCGATCGGTGGTAAATCTGCAGGCACGTTTATTATTTGCTTTTCTTGCTGTTCCGAAACCTTTCAGGAGAGGCATTTTCTGTTAGGTGTGGATAGTGCTATTGGTGGAGTTGATGGTAGATTTGCTGGTAGTTGTGATTGTTGTATCGGTCTATGGATTACTGTATCGGATAAGGTTTTAGTTGAATGCGATAATCCGTCAGGATGGTGTAAATTGTCAACGTCTGCTTCGACTTGGTTCTTATCTGTCGCGTTTTCGTTCGATGGTACTTCAAAGTGTGTTTTTGATTCATTTGTGATCGGTGTTTTGAAACAGTCCTGATCTGAATCTGAGGTAGCGCTGTCGGGTCCTGGAGTCCGGGACACTCCCGTAATTCGCTGACGCGAACTGAGCCCCAGGCCCGGCAACACACTACGCCTACGCAGGTAGATCGGTGTTCCTGCATCAGAGTCAGTGTCTAAGTCTGTCGGATTATCGGTTGTAACATCGGTTTCTGTCGGGGTATTGGACGTTACTATAATAGTCGGTTTGAAAAGAGTTGGTGGAGTTAGAAAAACTGTTTGTTTCGCGGACCTTAAGCGTGTACGCGTAGCTATTCCTTCGGTATCCATAGTAGGTGATTGTTTAGGCCTGTTTTTCGTACCGGGAGGCCTACCTCGCCCCCTACGAACGACAACTGCCGGTGGTTCGGAGTCAGACGACCGCGGAGACCCCGATATCGGCAATAAGTTCGCGTAACCTGACCTTCGTCGCGCTTCTTTAACTTGCGCGGAAGTTGTTAAAAATCGATGGATTAGCTTAATCAGGGAAGACGGTTCTTCCTTTTCCTTCTCGGTTTCCGAACTTGATGTTAACGTGAAAGCGTCTGATTCGTTCAGCTCCGCTTCATTAACCGGATTCCTCGAAAGCGCGTCCGCGTTGGTATTTAATTTACCGGGTTTATGCACGAATTCGTATTCGTAATCGCGTAGTTTTAGACGCCAACGGACTAAACGTTGCCCTGGATCCTTGATCGAATTGATCCATCTTAAAGGCTCATGATCGCTGACTAGCTTGAATTTACGCCCGTAAAGATAAAGTCGAAGATGCAATACGGCGTATAAAATCGCTAAACACTCTTTTTCGGTAGTGAAATAATTTCGCTCTGGTTTTGTGAGCGTACGCGAAAGGTATGCGACGGGTAGATCGTGTCCGTCGATCTCTTGACTAAGTACAGCCCCGATGGCGAAGTCCGACGCGTCCGTAGTGAGCGTAAACGGCTTCTGAAAATCGGGGTATTGCAGGATTGGTGCACTGCAGAGTGCTTTTCTTAACACGATAAAAGCTATTCGCTGTTCCTTTCCCCAAACAAAGGGTACGTTTTTCTTTAGCTGATCAGAAAGCGGTTTTGATTTGGCAGCAAAATCTTTCATGAATCGGCGGTAGTATCCCGCTAGGCCTTGAAATTGACCAATGTTCTTGGCGTTTCTGGGTCGCGGAAAGTTCTTAACAGCGGATATTTTCTTTGGATCCGGTCGGACTCCGTTTCTACCGATCACGTGTCCGAGGTACGCGACCTCAGTTCGCAAGAATTCGCATTTATCAGGTTGAAGGGTTAAACCGGCGTTGGCCAGGTGCGTAAACAGGCGTCGGACCTTCTTTCCGTGTTCCTCCAACTTTTTCGCGAAGATGACAATATCGTCTAAGTAGACGAATAATTCTATGCCTTGCAAACCGCGAAGCAATTGATTCATTAATCGTTGAAAGGTTGCTGGCGCGTTCTTCAAGCTCTCGGGCATTCTAACGTACTCATAATGTCCCGTAAGTGTGCTAAACGCGGTCTTGTGACGGTCTTTTGGGTCCGTCTCTATTTGTTGAAACCCGCTCGCGAGATCGAAAACAGAAAAGTACTGCGCGTTTCCAATTAAGTCGAATATCTCAGTCATATTCGGTAGTGGATACGCGTCGCCTACGGTCTTCTCATTCAATTTCCGGAAGTCGATCACCATTCTCCACCTGGGATTGCCCTTAGAATCAGGTTTCTTCGGAACAATCCACAGGAGAGAATTATATGGCGAATTCGACGGAACAATTATCCCGCTAGCTAACTTAGTTAGAATCTGCCTCTCTATCTCGTCCTTATGGACGGGAGGAAATCTATATTGCCTGGTATTTATTGGCACCTCGTCAACCGTTGGAATACTATGTTTAATAAAGGTGGTTGCCTTTAACCTACCCGTGGGAAGGTGGAATCTTTCCAGAAACTCTTCTACTAGTTCGCGCACATGATCACGTTCTTCGGAATTTAAGTGTTCTAAACGCAACTTATTGAGCACCTCGGTAACTCGATCAGCTGTTACCGGATTTTCTTGGTCGGTATCTGGGTCGTCTGACTCTTCCGGAAAGTTATGATAGTCGAAGGGAATTATTTCTTGTGGCGGAATTTCTAATTTCAAATCGCACTCTAGGGTGTTAATCGCGAGGAAGTGGCATACCCCCCAGTCGTTTACCGCCACTGCGGCTCTGCCGACATACAAGCCGTCCACCGTGTCCAGCAGGGGTAAATAGCCCTCTCGCAAATGATTATTAATAACGTCAATACCGATCGATTGCCTACCGCGCGCTTTGATTACGTAAGTGCGCGGTTCTAAATCTTTACGTTCAGCACGGTTCAACGTATTGTAGTTGATAAAACGAAATGGCTTAATCGGTTCGGTACGCGTCACGAGTGTATTATGCGCGAACGATATCCCGGCCTCCTCCTGTTGAAGATACTCCTGTCCCAAAATTCCATCGGTTATCAACGGAAAATCGGACCGAACTACGTGGAAGCGAACAGGCTGCCCTTGCACGTGCAGGGTCGTCGTGCCGATTGTACAATCCTTTTGCGGCGTAATGCCTGAGATAATCGTCGCCTCGTGAGTCGCGATTGGTAAGTCGGCTCTCAAAAGATTTAATTTGATTAAATTTATTTCCGCGCCGGTGTCAACAAGAAATAATGCAGTTCCCGGTTCTAAGTCGTCTGAAGGAATTTTCACTATAGGCGTTGCACGTTTTGCTTCTATCGCAAGGACCGTCTCTTTTGAAATTGAACCTTGCTTTAACGCTCTTGCGGGTTTAGGCTCGTCGTCGCGTCCGTCCGGCGAGTCGCATCTAAGTTTAAATTACCGCGTGGATCTGGTGACGGTGATCTTAGCCGTTCACGCGAGGGACCGGGTACCGGCTCCTCCAACGGTGGTGTACGCGGTCTTCGATAGTCATTACGCGAACGCGGTTCAGGAGTTTCGCGCCTCGTGGGCGATCTTCCTCCACAGAGACAGCCTGCACAGTGGTGCTGAGCCGTTCTAGCTGCCGAATCTGCCCGAAAAGTTCGTATCGGGCTCAATGCTCGGAATTCACGCGTTCTACCCGCGTCTCTGATCGGAGATCCGAAATTCGTGCGCTCCGGCGATTGCTCACGTCTAGATGGTGAAAAGCTGTTATATCGCGGAGGGTACGATGTATCATAATCCGGACTCTGATATCGCGGTTGATAGTCATCGTAATGTTCTCTACGCGGCTCGTAAGCTGGACGATAATAATAATCACGAGATGCAAACGGACGTTGCCTTTGGCGATTTTCTACCTGAATGGCGATTTCTACCGCGTTTTTTAGCGTTTTCGGATTGCGCGCATCAACCGCTCTCGCAAGCTCTTCGGGCAATCCATAGACGAACGCATCTACCGCGGTCAATTTTACCGGTTTAATCATCGTGGTAGCCTCTGACCCGTAATCCCTTCTGAGCACATCCTCGATACCCGTTAACAGTGCTCTTATTCGATCGTGGAACGCAAATACCGACTCGTCGCGTCGCATACGTATATCGGTTAATTGTCGACAGTAGTCATTAAACGTTTTCTCCGGCGTGAAACGATATTTCAAGTGCCGGACCAATTCTCCTATGGTAAGAAAACGTAAGCCGTTAACGCTGTCGCGTGCCTCCCCCCTTAGACGCGAAATTACGAGTCGAAGGAAAGTCCTTCTTCCCGTAGGTGGTAGACTATCGTAATGATATTGTATTTCGCTTATAAAGTCCCGGAGACGAATATTCCGTCCATCAAAAATCGGGACGTGGTGGGCGGCTTGTTGCACGGCAAAGCTTTCCATAACCGTAGTGGACAAATCGCCGTGGTTTCTATGCGTATCAAAACCGACGTTTCGTGTATCTCGCCATGTATCGAATAATTCACCGGCGTTCTCGGGCGATCGCGGTCTCTCTCCGCTCGGGCCTTCGCCAGTGTCAATTGGATTTTGTATTTTGGAAAATTTTAATACGCGAAAAATATATACGGATTCAAATTCAAATATGAGATATATATATATACAAAACACAAAAATTTAACGCAAAAATATAACACCCAGTATTCAAATCAAGTTAAATCAAAATCAATATCAAAAATATTAGAATACCGGAAAAATCAAGAATTGGCGATAATTGTTCAATATATCGGAAAATATATCAGAAATAATTTCAATGAAAACAGAAATTTCGACAAAACACAAAATAAATTAAATAAATAGATAAATAAATAAACAAATAATTTCGACTAGAACCAGATATTTGAAATTTTGAATTCACTTCAGATGAACAATTATCGCAACACACATATATGTATATAAGTATAATATAGATATAATTGCACAAATTACACAAATAATAATTCGATTTCCACAGTGCGGCAAGTCTGGCAAAAGGGGGTATCTATAATGTCCCGGTTTTGCCTCAATTGTGATTTCAGAGCTTATTACTGAAGAGTGAATTAATACGGAAATATAAAAATTTTCAAACACCTCAAATTACACAGACTCAGAGAGCCAGCGCTGAGTATCCCACCGCTGCCACAAAAATTTTGTTACGTTGCGCGTGCGACGGCGCAACGTAAAAGGGAAAGGATAAAAATTGGAGGATATAGGGTGGTTAAATTTCAGATAATTGGTTGGATTTCAACCCCTAATTCCTGCTTTCCTGTTTTAGCACAATGGTTGGTATAGCTGCCACCAGTCTCGAGCGTGTTAGCGCTCTCGACAAATTGAAAGACGAAAGACAAAATTGATAAGATGTTAAGAAGTTATAATTATTAGCCTTTCGTTGGGTTCGTTCAACGCTTGGTCCGGTACGGGTCCCTCCTTGAACCTGTGTGAGTTGGTAGGCGTGTTTGGCTGAAATGTGTGAGGTGTGTTTGAAATAAATTGAAACTGTTTAACTAAATGAAACTGGTTTAATTGTGAATGAAAATCAGATGATTTGGTAACCGTGAAATGCCAAAATTGAGAGTGTAATAATTTAGAAATTCCGTTAGTAGAGAAGATACCAGTTTTGCAAAAATTGTGAACAAATGTAAAGATGCTTAAAATTAATTAACAAAATATGACTGTACAAGGCGCTCTAATATCACAACTGAAACCGACGAGTATATTACCGTACACGTAAAAGTGATTATCACAATTTTGCTTTTCGCCCGCGGTACACCCCAGCATGAGAAATTCTCGTAACCCGAAAGGGCTTGATAAGGGACGCAAGGCGGATAAATTTCAAATTTTCCGTAACACTATATATTTATTTTCTCTCCGATATTTTATTACTTAATAAAGGAAGTATTGGAAAGGGTGTGGCAAAACTAAATTACATCGATAACGTTGCGCGTTGCGAGAGCGCGCAACGTAAAAATAAAAAAAGTTATCTTATTTTTGGGCGATGAGAAAGGTATCGCTGCCACCAGTTCTGACCGCGTATGACGCGGAAGCGTCCTCTACGGTCAGAACAAAATTAAAAGACGGAAAATTTAGATAGTGATAATTTCCGTTGGGTTCGTCAGTGCTCTGGGTCCCATAAGGGTCCCTCCTTAAAACCTTGTGTTGGTATGCGTGAATTTAAAATGTAAAATGATAAAGGAAATGATACAAAATGGGATTTGAAAGAAATGTTAATGCAATTTAGTGTGCAAAAAGAAAGTAATTATAATTCAAAATGACTATAGGATAGTGAAGCTAACAGAAACTGAATTATTTTGAAATAACTATTGTTTGAGTTTGAAATAACTATTGTATGATTCTATTTGAATACTGTTAATCACTGTTAAATAAATTCAATTAATAACAATACTGTTTGAACAAGGGTAAAGATGCTTAACCTATTGTTTGATATTAATATAATGAGATCGGAAAAGATGTTTGACCTTTGGTTTACAACAAGAGCTTCTAGTATAATTATTAACCGTATTTGAAACGTGAAAGTTATATGTTTTAACGTAGGATGACTGCCTCGACCGGATATAATAGAAAATTAAATTTTTAGGCGGTTTCTATCCGCAAGGTAACGACCTGAACGAAGAGACTCTTACAACCCCCGGAAGGGCTTTACAGGTCGTCCCTGATAAAGTATTTCGTAGTCGAAACAATCGTCACTCACACAAATTCGCGATGATTGAAAAAAAGTTCGGAATATTAAAATAGCGAAATATAATATGTTCGGTACCTGAATGTAGAAACGAGACGATCTAAAATGAACAGACTCTTATAACCCGTAGGCTTAATAGATCGCCCGTTTTGCCGTGTCTAAATTGAATGTTAATGCCGTGCTCGACAAATTAGTACAGAACAGACTTACCGTGAAATTGTAGAATGCAATACAAGATAAAAATCGCTCTGTTGTTCGCTATTTGATCGTTGAAAATCGCTGTAGAATCTGGAACACCAAGAAAGTTGAGAGATCGGTGCCGCACTAACTCTTGTCGCGCACCCGGTTGTCGTTCATTGCAAAATTTAATAGACGAAACACAAGACGATTACGATTTTTCGAAATAATATAATAAACGCGAGTGAAGTTAATACGAAAATTATGCGAGCAAACGGATTAAAAGAAAGAGAAAAGATAGAAGTTTAATAGTGTGAAAGGAATTTAACGTGCGCATCTCTGAGTCTTTGCCGCGTATCCGGAATTTCACCCTCGCGACACTCTGCCTAATTCGTAGGACTTGCCGCGCAGCTAAATTACAACAAAGTACAAACGGCAACTCTATCTCTAGACGCACGGGCTCCCGTCACGACTTACTCGATTGTTCGACGAAGAGTGATCAGAATCGATCGCGATCCTAGCCGGAAGGGCCCGTCGCGAGGACGATGTCCTGCGTGGGGACATTTCGGCAAATCACAGCGGGTAACGACGACGTCGCGTGCGTTTCTATTGGTCGAGCGCGCGTGCCATCTAAATTCTTCCAGATCATGTTTTCTCTCTTTCTTGGTGTTCCCTCTCTGTCTAACAGCTTTTCAGTGTTTCTACGCCGTAGAATTTCTGGATTGTTCCACGCTTTCGATAATTCCAATATTAGATGTAAAATGATGCGATTATCAACTAATAGTTTAAATCAGAATTATTAAACAATAAATTTGCAAGTAGTTGAATCATCCGTAGTACTATTGCGTATGAATAATGAAACCGGTGATCACGAGGTTTCTTAATTAACAATCGTCCTTCCATAATCATTATGTTCGCAAAGAAATCGATCAACAATATGAATTGCGCCGGTACGCTTGGTATAAGGCATTCGGTGTTCGATTGCAATTTTTCAATAACGACAGGTTTCCATTATTAATCGAATATTCGTTATTACATTTGCGACGAAGTTGGTTCGAGAACGTTCTCGCCATTCAAAATTTACCGTTAGGTTTTCGGTTTCAGGCAAATTCTCGGAATTCGATACAAAGACTTTTATTGCCCCGTACGACCCTTTGCCTCTAAACAGTCCTCGAACGCTTGCTAACGTTTGCCTGCAAGGGATCTCATTCCTCGCTCTCGCATTCATACAAATATTCAACAAGCTAGATTGTTTTGCGTTATCATTCCAGCAATCAATTCATACACGCGATCGGGTTAGGGACCGACTGGCGCCCACGCGTGAAAAAGAGGAGAGTATCGATGTTAATTTCGGCAATAACGTAATCTTTGCGCTTTTGCGCAGGTAGCCTGAGGAGACCCCTACAATGCGAAGCACTGGCTAACCACGCCGCGAACGGTGTTTATGATATCTCTCCTTGGTCGAAGCCGAGTTTTTCTATCACATGTTTCTGTTACTACGCAGTTGAGCACGACGATAGTTTCAAGGAGGGGTTTTAACTAAGAAAAGAATTGAGAAGTATGAGAAGAATGAAAGGATAGAAAAGACAAAAGTAGAATAATTATAAGCTCAAACTTTTCCCTGTGCATTTCCGACATGAAGAAGTCTCTTACAACCCGAAGGCTTGATGGGAAAGCACAGAGTCAAGGAGAAATTAAAGAAGGGTGCAGTAGTAATTCGCCCTCCCCACGCCCCTTACACGAGGAGACTCCTACAACCCGTAGGTTTGATAAGGGAACGTGAGGCGGACAAATTCATAAAATTTTTCCGGACGTGACAGTTATATACTTATAATTTATTATATTCTTAACTTATATTATTCTTATTTTATATTACTATCTCTGGGGTTGATGGTGACCCCGCGGCTATAACAGATAAAATAAAATATCGATTAATACATAGTAAAAATCTAATAAAACAAAAAACGGACAAGTAACTCACATCCAACTACTTCCGGAACAACTGCCGCAGATTAAAATCGGCTTCCGCCCATATTTTTTCCGTATTACGTCTCCTCTCCACCCGCTCCCGTCGAAAATTTGGGAAATTTTTTTTATGCACATAGCCCATTGATCGCAGGGCAGCGGCTGTTAACAAAAAACGAATTAAAAACAAATAAAATTTACGCACTAAAAGCAATTATCGAAAAACTACTTACGCTAAAAGGTGATGAACGCCTCTAATGCAAGGATTTGCAAATTAATCAACTTCTCCATGGTAAATAATGAAAACGCCGCGTTGATGCGTTTGTAACGCCCCGGAATTATTATCGCGAGTACGCTACTGCACCGACGAGTAGGGAGAGTGGTTCCCTATAAGAAGGCGACTCGTAAATAATTATATAATGAAGGGATCATAGGTTCGGGTGGTGCGCGGCGAAGGAGTGAAATCCAACGTTAATTCCTTTCTCAAAAATATTTAGAGAGTATGTTTATTCAAAGAAAATGTGTTGTGTTCATATATGTATAAAGAAAATGTAA
Organism: Osmia lignaria lignaria; assembly: GCF_051020975.1. Taxonomy (NCBI): domain Eukaryota; kingdom Metazoa; phylum Arthropoda; class Insecta; order Hymenoptera; family Megachilidae; genus Osmia; species Osmia lignaria. The sequence continues at coordinate 912,808 of NW_027478176.1, read as the reverse complement.
GTAATTATTTGAATTATATAAAAAGGTAAGTAATATAAAATGTAATGAAAATAATATAAAGAATTAATGTAATCAATGTAAAAATGTTGCGCCCTGTTCTTGAAATACAAAAGAAAATAATTATATTAATTAAGTACAAAGAAAAAAAAATAAAAAAATACAAAGAAAAATAACAATCGCGTTTGTGCTAAAATAAAATACAATGAAAGAAAATTCAGATTATTAATTACAAAATAGTTTGACCTAAAATAAAATGCAAAGAAAAAATTAATTGATTAGTGAATGCGACTCTAGATACAATTATCAAAACTCTAAATTTATCACTTGAATTTATAAAATAATATTATTCAAATAAATTGTTCGATTGTCGGAAAATTGGCGAGGATCCGTTCCGACACTGTACGAGTTAATTCGTTCGTCCGCAGTACGATTTCTGGGCAACTTAGCCGTCACTGATAGGCCGCATCCAAGGAGCTTCTGCTTTCGCTCGCTCGTTAAGCTTGGTAGCGAACACTGCAGGACGGTATCGTCGCTCTAGAGCCACTGTACTAATAGGCCGCATCCAAGAAGCTTCTGCTTTCGCTCGCTCGTTAAGCTTGGTAGCGAACCTGACACGTATGAGAACCGCTGCGAACCGGTGGTCGAGCGCTCCGGGTCCGACGCGAAACCTTTGCCGCCTTGCCGACAAAAGAATCTATGCTACTGAAAACCTATGTAGTAATCGTATCATAGACCCGTGTCAGACTACGATCAGAATCGAAGTGAAACAGTTACTCGCGGCACGCTCGTATTTATACCCGAGATCTGCTTACGTAGCAGTTTTTTCTACACGCATTTTCGATACTGGAAGTGTTTGGACTTTGACCGGAGTGTACGTGACTCCGCGCGTATCGCTATCTCTGTCTATGCATAGTACTATCTTTCTTTATTCTACGCTCTATTACTATCTCTTTCTATGCGTTATTCCTATCTCTATCTATGTGTCCTGCGTCGATCTTTTGTGATCGACGCGGTAATTATCCATGTATATTTTTGGAGTATAAATTTTGTTAAGTATAAATATTAATAAAATAATTTTTAACAAAAAACAAATCCGACTTCGAAATGCACTAAAAAGTGTCAAATAATTTCTATTTCATTTATACCAATATTCCATAGCTATTAATAATATCTACTTAATCGTTAAATAGGATACCAAATACATTTCAAAGTTTTCGGAGGCGGCGCAAAATTAAAAATACTCGAACAAACGATGCTGCCAATAACGATTTGATTGCGGTATGGCAAACTTGGTAACTAATAAGTCGTAAGAGAAAAATTGTAGGTCCGGCTGAAAACATTTGTAATTGTAACGATTGTATGAGAAATTAGCAGCCCTCCTGATGTACATGCACTATACTGCAGTTCACAAGAGACCATACTTAACTCCCGCCGCTCACTAGGTCTAGAGGGATTTTTAATAACGTGTGCTATTCCCCTCTACAGCTTGCTTCTTATTATACTTTGCGACCATGTAAATGGCGGGCAGAAATATATGACATACGATAATTGATAACCGGTAATGATATTGTAAGGTTTCACGATACAATGAAATACCTATTATTTGTCGCAAGAAAAAAATGATGTGAACGCAAAGTAAGAAGCAAGCTGTAAAGGGGAATCACACGCACTATTAAAAATCTCCCTAGACCACAGTAGGTCACTAGCTGCGCGAGTTAAGTGCGGTCACTCGTGAACTACAGTATAGTTAATATTCAACGGGAATCAACAACCCATTGCGAATTTACTTGAAATTATCAAATGGGTGATTTATCATAGGTTGCCGACGTCCGAATTAGGATCTTCTTAGTAGAGGAAAAGTTTTTAATTTCGCGCCGCCTCCGAAAACTTTGAAATGTATTTGGTATCCTATTTAACGATTAAGTAGATATTATTAATAGCTATGGAATATTGGTATAAATGAAATAGAAATTATTTGACACGTTTTAGTGCATTTCGAAGTCGGATTTGTTTTTTGTTAAAAATTATTTTATTTCACACTTTTTAGTGGAACCTGTAGTATTTTTAGGATAGTGTAAGGTGATTTTGGGTTTCTGTTACTTAGCCAATAACCATAAACCTAAAAAATATTGACCAAATTTAAATAGTTAATAAACAACAGATTCCATAAATTTTTGCAAGTGGGGTCATCGCGGATATACAGAGTGTCACGCAACTACCTCTACAGCCGAAGAGGGATGATTGCTAAGGTGATTCTAAACAACTCTTTCCTTTTCCAAAATGTTGGTTAAGGCTTGTTTTTCTAGTTATTAACAAAAAACACCGACCAATCCGGGCCTGACGTAGGTCGCAAACGAACGGCTCGGCACCCCGTTAGCATAGCACAATAAAAAGATTGGACGGGTAGAACATTTTTAGTCGTTGTTTAAAATGAATACGGAACCTAATCTCTTGTCGCCTATCATAATGTAAAAAATGAAATTCTAAGCATTCTAAACAACAAATGAAAATGATTGAAATGGAATAATTAATAAACGTTTGAATTGGAAGCCACGTTAATGATGAAAAATTTGAAAACAATATAAATGAAACTTTCGCATTCGTTCGTAAATTAACCTACTACGCTGAAAGCAGATAATTGTCACTGGGAATCGAGGAAACACGTTCGGTAGAACAGCAATTTTCATGATCGGGCCAGTGAACTCCCCTCATTTATTGCACTTAGGTGTGAATAATAGGCGAGGTGTTTGCTCATCCAATGTCCAGAATCGACACAGTGATCTAGTGGGAATTGTTTGCTTTCAGCGTAGCAAGTTAATTTAGAAACGAATGGGTAAGTTTCATTTAAATTGTTTTCAAATTTTGCATCATTAGTGTAGCCTTTAATTCAAACGTTTATTAATTATACCACTTCAAACATTTTTATTTGATGTTTAAAATCCTTAGAATTTCCTTTTTTACATTATGACAGGCAATAAGAGATTAGGTTCCATATTCATTCTAAACAGCGACTAAAAATATTCTACCAGTTCAGTTTTTTTATTGTGCTATGCCAACGGGGTGCCAAGCCGTTCGTTCGCGACCAACGTCAGGCCCGGTTCTCGTACCCGACACTGCAGTCCCTGGGACTGCGCTCTATGCGCGCTCGGATTGGTCGGTGTTTTTTGTTATTAACTCGCAAACCAAGCCTTAACCAACAATTTGGCAAAGGAAAAAGTTGTTTAGAATCCCCTTAGCAATCATTCCTCTAAGGCTGTCGAGGTAGTCGCCTGATACCCTGTAATTCCTACCAATATGAAAGGTTTCATCGCGAACGATACATTCCTTGCAGAGTAACACGAAGGCGTAGATTTTTTGCTATAATAGTAGTTATTAACAAATTCAATAAATTTTTGCAAGTGAGATCATCGCAGGTATACCTCCTACTAAATGTGAAAGTTTTCATCACAATCGATACATTCCCTGCAGCATAAACGTCAGAAGACGTAAATGAAGTATTACGTTTTTTGCGACATAAGTCGTTAGAAATGAAAAAATACAAACATTTTTTTGGGAGACCAATCGGGAAATATACTCTACAAGATGCAAAATTTTTTATTCGATTGGTCCATCCGTCTCGCGGTAATCGGTGAAAAATATAAGTCAAGCATTACGTTTTTTGCCAAAAAATCGTTAACAATGAAAAAATGCAAAATGTTTTTTTAACGGGACTAATCAGGAGACATACTCTACAAGATGCAAAATTTTTTATTCGATTGGTCCATCTATCTTGGAGTAATCGGCGAACATACATTTAGAAGAAATAGTCGTTAGGAATGAAAAAATGCAAAATATTTTTTTTACTGGACCAATGAGGAGTTACACTCTACAGGACGCAAAAAGTTTCGTTCCGATTGGTCCATCCGCCTCTGAGTAATAAGCGAACGTACGTCGCACATATATGACATAGTACGCTTTTTTGCAATAAAAAGCGTTCGGAATGAAAAAATGCAAAATGTTTTTTTAACGGGACCAATCGGGAGACATACTCTACCAGATGCAAAAGGTTTCGTTCCGATTGGTCCATCCGTCTCGGCATAATCGGTGAACATACATAAAAAAAAAAAAATACATACACATCGAATTGAGTATCCTCCTCCTTTGCGAAGTCGGATAATAAATACAAGATTCTTTCCCTATTTGTTAAATATGAATATAATTATTAATCTAGATGACGTTAATACAGTAATAATAAAAAAAACGAACTGTTACAAACTTCAATTGTATAAAAACGAAAAAAATAAATAAATATTTTAATAATTAGTAATGATAAGACTTTGTGTTTATTCTTCTTCTTGCGGGATGTTACACGTTTATAAAGCAAAGAGGAATCATCTCCCTCCATTTCTAACAATGAAAACAGCTGACACATTCTGAGAATAATCTGCCAGATATCTTACATGTTTGTAACAACTCGCAATCGACATGAAATTGAAAGGTTTGCAAGAACTCGAAACCCTGCATGCGTATAAAGATACTTAGAAAACAGCGAACCTGGATCAGCGAACACGTGCTAGTTAGTGAATACAAAGCCTTCATGTATTCGCAGCTTCGCCCGCTCTCATAAATAAAAACTTCGAGAATTTGAATCCAGATTTGCGCCATGTTTCTAGATTCGGCGGTTTGGGTTGGGCGTTGACGAATCAGTCAGGACATGTCCTTATAGATTATATTATTGGGAAGGGTCAGGCAAAATAAATTACATTAATAACGGTTATATAATTTTATTTTCATAGATTAAATTATTGGGAAGGGTCAGGCAAAATAAATTACATTAATAACGGTTATTGTTTGAAATTCAAGTTCGAGATTCTAGTGCAATCGAGAGCCGGTTCGGATTGTAATGATTGGCGGTGGGACGGAGACAAAGAGAGCTCGAGAAGATGAACAATCACAAACGTATATATTTACAAAATTTTGTACACTATTTACAATGTTCGTTGAACAATTTATTCGAGCTCGAGATTATTGAGAAATTCAGACGCGTCGCGTAGAATTGAGATCGAGACGAGCTGTGTGAAAAACCACGTGTTGGCGCAACACGTGGCCACCACGAAATTATATTAATTTCGTGGATTTAACGAGATTGCACACTCCCGCAGTCGCGTAGGCCGTTGGCACTTGAGTTACGAGTGTATTTCGAGATATTAGAGCTTGAGTTCGAGATAAAGATCAAGATACGCTTTTAAGAATTCTAACACGTGATAAACTCTACACGATGCAGAACGATAATGGCCGCTCCACCAGCTTCGTCGCAGCGAGAACCGTTGGCTTTCTTCTCGCTGACGTAACGCATGCTGATACGTCGGCCTGACCGGCATCCAAGGTGGCTGCCGGTCGCGCTGCAGAGTGCTGCCGCGGTCCGCGTGAAGGCGGTAGAAATTACATTTTCGAACATTCCGCCTGCCATCAGCAGCTCGTAGAAGATGGTGATGAGTTCGTATCTGTGACAGGAAGCAAAGCCAACTTCGCAATTGGCCGAGTTAGAGTTGTGGTGGCCGTCTTGATCGTGACGACCCTCGTTAGTCCATCTGGTCCAGGGTGAACTGTGAGCACTGGAGCAAGAGGCCACTTGCATGGTGGGAAGCATTCGTCGGTCAGCAGCACCAGAGATCCAACGTTGATGTTGTTGGAAGGGTGATGCCATTTTGAGATCGACTGCATCCGTTGGAGATGTTGAGATGACCAATGCTTCCAGAATTGTTGTAGCTTCTGCTGGATGAGATGCCACCAGGCTCTCGGTGAGAGTTGAGCGTGGTCGGCAGATGGTTCAGGCAGTGTCGAGATTGGTCTTCCAATGAGGAAGTGAGCTGGTGTCAGCACTGAGAGATCGTCGGGGTCGTCCGTGAGAGGCCCCAGTGGTCGTGAATTGAGCGTTGCTTCAATCTGAGTCAGAAGAGTAGTATATTCTTCATAGGTGAGCAGAGTGTCACTCACCGTTCGTCTTAGATGGTACTTGATGGATTTGACCACCGCCTCCCACTTTCCTCCCATGTGCGGCGTTGCAAGAGGGTTGATATTCCAAGTTGTTTGGACGTTGACGAACAGCTTGGCCAATCGTTGATTGTCTTGAGTGCCCTCGACGAACATTGATTTCAGTGCTGAATTTGCTCCGATGAAGTTCGTCCCACAATCGGAGAAGATCGTGCTTGGAATGCCTCTTCTTGCTACGAACCGTCGGTACGTTGCAATGAATCCATCCGTTGTATAGTCGGTGACCATTTCAAGATGAACTGCAGACGTCGTCATGCAAACGAAGACACAGATCCAGCCTTTCTGTGTCTTCGTACCTCGCCCCTTCCACGTCTTGAGAGTGATTGGACCGGCGTAGTCTACGCCGGTGTGAGAAAATGGGTGTGAGGGTGTAACCCGAGAGAGAAGTAGTTGGCCCATCAGTTGATGGGCACGGATCCCCCTCTGCCGAGCACACACAACACACCGCAGAATGTGCGATTTAACTGGAGCTCGTCCTCCGATGATCCAGTGTGTCTGTCTGATGTGGGCGAGTGTGAGCTGAGTGCCTCCATGAAGCGTTGCTTTGTGTGCATGATATACAATCAATTCAGACAGACGTGAATAACGTGGAAGTATGGCTGGATGTTTACCTTGGTAGGTCAGTGGTGCGTTGCAAAGTCGTCCTCCAACTCGAATGACCCCTTGATCGTCGATAAAGGCAGTCAGTCAGCTGAAGACATGCGATGATGGCAGTGATTGGTTGTTGACCATCATCTTGAGCTCGTGTGTGAAGTAGGCTGATTGTGTGGCCTTGATCCAGAAGATTTTGGCCCTTTCCAAATCAGCTGGCGAGTTCGAGATGCGAGTTGAAGATGGTGTCGATTTCCTCAGTTTGGTGACAAATCTGAAACAAGCTGAGGTAATAGTAAAGAGTTTGTGTAATGAAGAATATTTATGAATCAAGTCCCAGTGATATTCAATTTTTTGGCACGTCAAAACGTGCGAGATTCCTGGCCGACACTCCTGCAGGCAAGTGTCGTCAGATGCGTTGCGTTGTATAGGCCATGATTCACGAGATTGCAGGAGCCATGGTGGTCCCCTCCACCATAGCTCGTGTTGTTCAAGCTGTGTCGTAGGTAAGCCTCGAGATGCGCAATCAGCAGGGTTTGATGTGCCAGGAACATGCATCCAAGTTGCAGTTTGCGTCAATTCTTGAATTTGTGTCACACGATTCCTGACGTAGTCTTTCCACCGTGATGCATGAGATTTGATCCATGTAAGTGTCACTTGACAATCCGTTCACAGGTGTGTTGTAGCAATTTCGAGATAACAGTAATGTAAATTACTGCTGCCATGGCAAGTTGAGAAGCATCAGAGAAGCCGTGGAGTTCCACTGTCGAGTTGCTGAAGGTGTTGAACCACCTGGGAGTTGAAAGCTTGGCCAAGCTTGTGAGATCTTCTCTGACTGCGTTCCATCGAGATGTGATCTGAGATGGCAGTGGGTCATCCCATTGGAGATTGTGCAGCCATAATTCTTGCAGGAGTACCTTCGCTCGAATAATGACTGGTGACAAAAGGCCAAGCGGATCAAATATCTGTGCTACTTTAGATAGTACAAGGCGTTTTATGAGATTGAGATTATGGTGAGATTTTGAAGTGAATGTGAAGCTATCATTGACAGTATTCCATCTGTAAAGGCTTGGAAAGAGTTGAATGCACTTTCACGACTTGAAGCACAATCGGCCGATGGTTCACAGCTAAGCAAGGACTTGGACGTCGAGGCGGAATTAAGCGAGCAAACGTACTTGTTAAATTCGTGTATTTAAATAAAGTCACTTGACAAGCGCGTCAATTCTTTAATTGTTTCTGACACAAACACAATGTGGAAATCACTTTCCAGTGGTAAAGCGGTATTGGTTTCTCGGAACACGAACACGAGAATCTTTCATTTAATGATGGTAACGGTTTTTTTTAAATTCACAACAGGCTCGGTTTAGATGTTTACTTTTGGATGGCTTTCGCACGAATAACGAAAATTGTTCGGAGCGATCCAGAGTCGAAATAGCGGCGCGAGTATCGCTTATCGACCTGGTGCGTGATTAGGCTTCGATAATTCGAACTAGCGCCGAGACTTTTACCGACGGAGTGAGACGCGTACACGCCGCCCCCCGTTGAATGAATTCATTCAACAAGAGACGCCACTACGGCAACATGGAGGTTACGCGTGGGTACCGTAACCACGGAATTTCGTGTGATTGCATTTCGCTTGTGTGGTTACATTTCGCTGGTGTGATTACATTTCGCTGGACGAAGCCGGTGGTAAGTACAATTCAGATATGAATTGATCGACGGAATGTGTGGAGGACGAACTACGCATTACTCTGTGACGTCGTAGATTTCTCAGTTTCAGCGTTGATCGTGACGGGAAGAAAGCAGATCTTCGTTATTGGACGAGTGAATTCGGACTGCGCAGTTTTGATGGTGACGACGCGGACAAGACCGTCGTTCCCTGGATGGCAGGCGGTGATGCGTCCCATCTCCCATCGACTTGGCGGCAGAGTCGGGTTACGAAATAGCACGAGTTGACCTACTTTGGTGAGGTTTTGTTTAATTTGCCATTTTGGTCGTTGATGTAGAGTGTGCAAATAATCGTGGCTCCACGCTTTTCAAAAGGTTTCGGTGAGCTTTTGTAAAAGTTGCCAGCGAGACAGCCGATTGTCTTTTACATCTAATATACTCGGTTCGGGCTGAGTTACAAGTGGTGCATTGATTAAAAAATGACCGGGTGTTAACGCGTGATAATCGTCAATATTGTCGGAGACGGTTCCAAGCGGTCGCGAATTGAGGCATGCTTCGACCCGACATAGAAAGGTAGTCATTTCTTCGAACGTGAGTGTGTGTGCGCCGATAGTACGCTTTAGATGATATTTGACGCTTTTAACCGCGGCTTCCCACAATCCGCCGAAGTAGGGAGCGTTCGGGGGCATGAAGTGCCATTCGACTCCGTCTGTTGCTAATCTATTACCGAAATCGGCTGTTTTGAGTGCAGAACGAAAGGCGGATAACAATTCGCGATTCGCCCCCTGGAATGTTGTCTCGTTATCGGAGTACATTGCGCTTGGAATCCCGCGGAGAGACACAAATCGGTGATAAGCTGCTAAGAAAGCAGACGAACTATAATCGCTTACTAATTCGAGGTGCGTTGCTTTAACGGTTAAACAGATAAATACCGCGATGTACGCCTTATGTGATTTATGTCCGCGGCCAGAATGGGTTCTTACTTGAATCGGACCTGCATAATCCACGCCTGTATGAGTGAATGGTCGTTCTACCCTTGTAACTCGAGGTGCTGGTAAGTCCCCCATGAGCTCGGAGGGAACGTCGGCTCTCTCGCGTGTGCACGCGATGCATTTATATAAAATGCCTCGAATGGTAGCTCGTGCTCGTACGATCCAAAAATCATTTCGTAGGTAGGCGAGCGTGAGCTTGGGTCCCGCGTGTAATAGGTTACGGTGCGCATTCTCAATTAACAATGTTAGGAGCGGGAGTGATTGAAGGATAATGGGTATTTTTGCATTTTCAGCGAGTAGAGATTTAGCAAGGCGCCCTTTTGCACGTATTAAACCGTCAGCATCCAGGTACGGTACGAGAGAAAGTAGAGGACTTGTCCTCGGGATCGGCTTGGATGCTCTTAGGGCTCTCAATTGCTCCGGGAACGCGTCGGTTTGGAGCCTACGTTGCCAAAATACGCGAGCTTTGTGAATCGCGGTGAGCTTCAGAACGTTTGGCGAAGCAGAAGCTACTGTTTTCGATTCGGTGAGTTTACTTTCCTGTTTTCTTTTGATTCGTGCGCGAAGGATGTCTATGTAATGCAGTAAATGTGCGGTGATCCTCAGGAGTTTTGACCATTACGAATAGCGCGCTGCTAAATCCCACTGTTCGAAAGAGGTACTGAGGCTAGGAAGAGAAGATTGTCTTTCTTCGAGCGAGATCGCAGGAATCGGGTTAGGAGACGCATGAAGCCAAGAGGACTCCTGGTGCAGCCACTGAGGACCGGACCACCATAATTGGTAATCCTTTAATTGTTTAATAGACATCCCGCGAGACGCGCAGTTGGCGGGATTTTCGTGGGTTGATACGTGATGTCACTATGCGTTAGGACTAAGTTCGTGAATAAGCGCTACGCGGTTTGCGACAAAGGTTTTCCATCGAGTCGGTGGTTGATTTACCCACTCTAATGTGACACTGGAGTCGGTCCAACAGTGGGATTCGATCGTTTCCTGATTTAACGCGATTCGAACGAATTTTAAGAGGCGAGCCAGAAGCAACGCGGCGCATAATTCTAATCGGGGCACGCTGATCGTTTTGAGTGGAGCTACGCGAGTTTTGGCAAGGATGAGTGATATGCTAACGGTACCGTCACACAAAACACTTCGCGAGTAAACAGCAGCCGCGTACGCTTTCGTTGAGGCATCAGAAAACCCATGCAGGCTTTGAGTTTTAATGATTTGCGGATAAATTTTTCGTGGGATGGAGATATGTTCCAAATCAGGCAGTTGATCGTAAAAATTATGCCACTTCGAGAGAAGGGAACTTGGAAGGACGTCGTCCCAATCACATTGACTGGACCACAAAGTCTGAAGGTATATTTTTGCTACAATGATGACTGGCGCGATCCAACCTAAGGGATCGAAGAGCTTTGCTATGGTAGAAAGAATTGTTCGTTTTGTCTTAGGCAATTCGGTGGGTACTGCTAATTTAAAGTGAAACTGGTCTAATGCTGGATTCCATGTAATGCCGAGCGCGGAAATGATTTCGTCGGCTTTTAATGATTTACTCGTCGCGAGTCCGTGGTTTTGAGGGTTGATGTCGGACAGGAGCGCAGAGCTATTGCTAGCCCATTTTCTTAACGAGAAGCCGCCTTTTCCTAATAGTTCAACGGTTTGGTCTCGCAATTGGCGAGCGGACTCGAGGCTATCGCCTCCGGAGAGGAAGTCATCGACATAGGATTGTTCGCGAAGAACGGAAACCGCTTCGGGATAGGGCGAGTCCTCATCCTCGGCTAATTGTTGCAAGACGCGAAGAGCCAAATACGGAGCTGGAGCGGTCCCATATGTGACCGTGAGGAGTTGATACTCTTCTACTGGTAGGAGGGGCGAGTCCCGCCGCAGTATTCTTTGGTAGTCGAGATCTCGCGGGTCAATAAGAATCTGGCGATACATCTTCTCAACATCCGCGGTGTACACGAATTGAAATTGACGCCATCTAATCAAGATCGCGACAAGAACCTGCTGGAGTTTTGGTCCGGTTAGAAGAAGGTCGTTTAAGGACTTTCCATTCGACGATCGGCGCGAAGCATTAAAGACCACGCGAAGGCGAGTAGTTTCACTGCTCTCGCGGAAGACGGCATGATGCGGTATGTAATAACAATCTCTCGTGATTGGAGGAAGAGGATCGGCTTTCTTCATGTGACCGAAAGAGGCGTATTCTGAAAGGAATTCGCGATACATTCGAAGTGTGGCTGTGTCGCGAGATAACCGTCTTTCAAGCGCGCAGAAACTTTGTAGTGCTCCGGGCCGCGATTCTCCTAATTTAGCTGGAGGTTTGGTTTTGAAAGGCAATCGAACTATATAGCGTCCGTTTGATGCGCGTGATGCGCGTAATTCGCAATTTTTATCTTCAGGCGTCATGAGAATGGGAGAGGAGAGGGCCTCGATTTCCCAGAATCTCCGCAGATCTTGGTCGAGGTCCTCCAGGACGGAGATATGGTGGATACCGACGGAGACGTGAATGGAGGATTGTACCGGACCGGAGAGGATCCACCCTAGCACCGTATTCTGAGCAGTGGGAGTGTACGCGGAACCCTTTTTCACTCCCGGCAGTAGGAGTTGCCCGTACAAATCGGCTCCGATGATAACGTCGATAGGATCCGCGCTCATGGGGTCCTCGTCCGCCAAATTCAATTCTGCAAGGTGAGACCAATTAGTGATTGCGCCCTTTTGTGAAGGCACGTACCTGGTTAAAAAATGCATGATGATTGCGGTTGTGGAGTATGCAGGTTCATTCAATTTGGCTGGCGCAACTGTTATTTTAGCAACGTGGTTGGATTGCGACTGAATTCCTCCGATTCCGGTAATTCGAGTGTGTTGCCTCGTTCGGTGGAGGCGGAGCAGTTGCGCTAACGGCTCGGTGATTAGAGTCGCCGCGGAGCCTTGGTCCAGCAACGCGCGAGCCAGGACGCTCCGGCCTGTGTGCAAGTGGATTCGCACGCGAGCTGTTGAGAGCAGAATACTTGAGTTAATTGGTACATCGGACGCAACGTTCGCACTTATCTCGACTTCATGATCGGGGGTGGTCACTCCTTCTCCTGAGGCAGACGACGCGGCATCCCTTTTGGTTGAGGGCGCGCCATCCGGTTTTGTTGGAAAGTGTAACAGAGTATTATGCCGTTGATTGCAATCCTTACACGAACGCGGACTCGGATATTGCGTAACCGAGTGTTTTGTAGAAAAGCAATTAACGCATCATTTCTGATGTTTGATAAAATTGTAACGTTCGAATGTCGATTTTGAAAGAAATGCTGTACATTGGTAAATTAAATGGTTTTGTTGACAGACCGAACATGTTATTTTCACGGAGGTTGTTGAGTGGGCGGCAATCGGCTTAGATTTGCCCGGTTTGATTTTTTCGGTTTCGGTTGTTTTTTCGCGCTTAGTCACCGGTAACGCTTCTAGGACGCGGATTCTTTTCTCACAGAAAGTATCAAATTCGGTATAGGTGGTGAATTCGATAACATTGCTAAGTTGAAATTCCCAGGCTTTCCGCGAAGCTCGATCTAATTTTTGAACTCCCATAAAAACAAGCAAATCGCTCCAAGCGTCAACCGGTATATTTAAATTTCGGAGCATTTGAAGGGACATATTCATTTTGTCGCGTAACAATCGGAGGTCATGCAGTGTTTCCGACGAAACAGACGGTAACGAAAACAATGTGTTTAAATGGGTTGAAATTAATCGGTGTTTATTTTCGTACCGCGATGTTATCGTCTTCCACGCGACTTCAAAATTGTTTTCGGTGACCGGGAGATGTTTAACGGCTCGGCTCGCTTCGCCTGTCAACGAGGCGTACAAAAAATGGAGACGTTCCACGTTCGACAAAGAAAGATTGTTTATTACCATGGAGGTGAAACGGTCACGGAAAGTCTCCCACTCGTCGAACGCTCCATCGAAGGTCGGCAACTGTAGCTTCGGAAGCTGGGCCGTTGGCTTTGACGTCATCGGATTTGAAATTCCCGTGTTGCTGGCTGATGGCTCTGGTGGAGCTGCGACCTTGGCAAGAACCTCCGCCATGTAATCCAGAGTCTCTTGATACCGCTCCTCGGACTTCTCGAATTGATTGTCAACGAAATACGGCATGTTGGATTTGGTCTTCGGGTCGATCCCAGCGGCGATCTTGGCGTCCAATTCTTGACTTTGGAGATACGTCTCCTTCAACATCGCCATGCGATTTTGCGTGGTCGCTGCGGTCATTTTAGACTGCCCCAATTTTTTGAAGTTGGCGAGAGCTCGTTCTATTGAGCGCATGGTTTGCGTTTGCTTTTGAAACAATTCTTCAAGGGTATTCATGGCGCTTGACGACTAACGGTTTTTTCCTCGATTCCAGATCCGGCTCGAAGGACCAAATTTGTAAAGGCTTGGAAAGAGTTGAATGCACTTTCACGACTTGAAGCACAATCGGCCGATGGTTCACGGTTAAGCAAGGACTTGAACGTCGAGGCGGGATTAAGCGAGCAAACGTACTTGTTAAATTCGTGTATTTAAATAAAGTCACTTGACAAGCGCGTCAATTCTTTAATTGTTTCTGACACAAACACAATGTGGAAATCACTTTCCAGCGGTGTTGGTTTCTCGGAACACGAACACGAGAATCTTTCATTTAATGATGGTAACGGTTTTTATCCGACTTCGAAAAGGAGGAGGATACTCAATTCGATGTGTATGTATTACTTTTTTTTTAATTTTTTTTTTTTTTTTTTATGTTCACCGATTACGTCGAGACGGATGAACCAATCGGATTGAAACCTTTTGCATCTGGTAGAGTATGTCTCCCGATTGGTCCCATTAAAAAAAAATTTCGCATTTTTTCATTCCGAACGCTTTTTATTGCAAAAAACGTTCTATTTGATGTACGTGCGGTATACGTTCGTCGGTTACTTCGAGACGGATGGATCAATCGGAACGAAACTTTTTGCGTCTTATAGAGTATAATTCCCTAATAGTCCTATAAACAAAATATTTTGGATTTTTTCATTCCTGCCAATTTTTATTTCAAGAAAATGTACGGCATCATTTATATTTTTTTTTCTTTCGATGTTTACTCTACAGGGAATATACCGATTGCGACTTTTCAACATTATCCGTGAAATGAAATGAAATGAAAAAAAAAAAAAAATAGACTTGGTCATTTTCTCTACTAGTTGGTCGCTAAGAGAAGGGTTGGCTTCCTTCTTCAGGTATCAGTCGCTGGAAGCTAATTTGGACTGTTTCTTTGCAAAAGTAACCGTCGTAATCTTTGCATTTCTGCGAGTGCTCTTTCGTCATGCGGTTTAACGAGGACTTTGTTTGATGCTAAATCAGATAGAGCTAAACCATCTAAACTTTTGACACGACTAAGAGCGACGTAAATTTGGCCTTTTGCAAAATTCTTTTTGCCAAAATCAATTACAGCTTTGTTTAATGTAGTCCCTTGTAATTTATGCACCGTTACTGCCCAACTTAGAATAAGTGGTAACATTCTGCGCTCGACGTCCCCATAACCTTTCGTCGCCTGAAACGTTGCTACAACAGGAGATATTGGGATGTAACCGTCGATATCTTTAAATCTATTTCCAATGGACTCGTCGTCAAATTTTATAAGTACCGCGTCCGGCAACTCTCCCTGTTCTAGTTGATCTCTTCGAAGTGCCGGCCATGAAAATTTCTTCACTATTCCCATTGCGCCGTTTATCAAACCATCAGAAATTGATGTTTCGTCGCAGCATAATTTGCGATCCTTCAGTTAACTTTATTGTATGTAACAGTCCGCCACAATTATTTACATTTGTAGGTATGACATTTTCTGGTGGCCTTTTTCCATATGTAGCTGCCTCACGGGATTCGTCTATTGCATCAATGACGTACATTCGGTGTGATTTTGCTAATTCATCAGTCATTTTTGAATTATATTCATTCACTAATTTTATCGTTGGGAATATTCTTACTGCTGCACCATCCTCGAACTCTCCGGTTAGAGGAACTCTTCTTCGTTCGCATAATATTTCCAGTTGAGAAGTTGACACTTCCCCAAACCGAAGGTTATTCAACAAATCGATGAACTCAACGTCATCTCTTTGTCGCATATTAATGGTGAGTTCGCAGAATGAAAATTGACGCCATAAATTAATTTCTGCAGTACACCAATGTGGCTGTACAAAACACCAGTGTCCTTTTACTGGGGGCAACTGCATGATATCGCCAAAGAGCAGTACATTTACGCCACCAAATAGTTTATCATTTGTTTTGAATTCTTGCAATCTTAAATGAATTATTCGCAAATTCTCATAAGATACCACTGATATCTCGTCGATAATCAACCATCTTGTATGACGCCACTTTCGTCTCTCCTGTTCGAGCCTCTGTCCTGTCAGTCGTCGATAGGTCATTGCAGTACCTTTTTCAATAGGCAACGAGAACAAGGAATGCAGAGTTTTTCCAAATATTTGAGGGGCAGCGACGCCAGTCAAAGAAGCTACTTCAATGAAAGATGGTTTTATCATCGTATCAACTGCAGGATTATAGCAGCGTTTAACGTGTTCAACAAGTAACTTTAAAATAAACGACTTGCCACTACCAGCTCCTGCGGTAATAAAAAGCAATATTTCTTCCGTATTTTCATCATCATTTTTTAAAATATTTTTCTCAATTACTGCGGAAACTGATTTTAATAAGTCTTTCTGTTGAATATTAAGACTTCGAATACTATTACGGAACACGTCTTCTGGCATTGCAATTGTTTCTTGCTGTTGATCTTCATATAAATCACCTTGATCATAATATATTGTTTCGTCGGCATGAATTCCGACTGGATCTCTTAAATGTTCATTAGTTTCGTCTTCATTTTCAATATTCAAAGCAACAGCCTGGGCGAGCGCCGCTTCAATAATTTGCTCTGCGTGAGTAAATTGTTCGACGGTTGCGTTACCCAACATAGGTTTCAACTCGTGTTGCCGTCGAAGAAAACATTGTTCTGAAGATTCGTTTTCGGACATAAGTGTACTTTCATCACGAAATGGAATGTGACACACTATTAAGTTATAGAAGTATCCTTCTCTATAACTGTTCAGGGTATAATATCGGTGGCGCAGTACAGCTGGTTTATTTCTTATTCGCATTCGTGTATTGTCCTTCAATTTTATAAACTTCGATCTCGAAATTTCTTCACCGTCAGTTCTAAGTTCAGCGTCGCCATCTTCTTCTGTCCATATTTCACTTGAAACTGTTTCATATCGGACAGCAAATTCGGCTAAACTCAAGTTTTCTAGGTTGTCTGGCCTCTTTACGTAACGATCGAATATGTTGTTGAAAAATGATGTTCCATTTTCTTCAAATCGCAGAATTCTATATCTCTGCTCAGGTCGACAGCTGTTTATAAATACAGCTTTTCGCGAGCTCATTTTAAGAGGCAGATGGCATAATCGATAAGCACATTCTATAGCATTGACCATACGTTGAGATAGAATTGCCATAGATACCGAAAATAATTGATTTCGGATGGCATCGTTTCGGCGTTTCGCTCGTAAAACGGCTTCTTTAATAATATTTCCTGTGTCCTGCGGCTCGCATTTTGTCAGAGTTCATATTGAAGGGTTTTAGAAAGATTTATTGGGTCCCCTTGACCATGTTGTTGCCATCTGATTATCAGGCTCTGGGTGGCGCACATGGAGTTTGTCAGTCACCGGAAATAGGCGGTATTAGACACCATAAATTTCGCCTTTTAGGGATGCAAGTGGTCATTCTGCTTGCCACTTGAACTATTTACAATGAGGACCCAAGTTCAGGTCAATTCTCAGAATTTCCCGAACTCTAACTTTCGCCCACCTAAACGATGCTCGTGTTCCCCTTCTATATCGGAAATGCACTAAGGGCGGTTGGAAGGGAGGGCACGAGTTCGAAGCAAATTTTAGAGAAGAGAACACTTCGTTTTGGTACCTTGTACAAGACGGATAACAGTTAGACACTCAGATAGATTGTAGTAAATTCCAACACACACACCCAGTTACACGTACACACATATACACACTGCAATAGAAATAAACAATATAATAGTGCATAAATGTGTGAAATCATTTTCTCCCAACCTGCTTGCTTGGGTGACACTAATCTAAATCAGACGGCACTTTGTGCAATATCCCAAGGATTGATCAGCAGTCCTTAACACATTTACTTGCGTATTTAGCAATATAATATGCGACGGCTGTAACATTTCCGCATGGCTGAATATCCATGTTTGCTTTCCAAAGCTTTAAAAGATTTGGGTTGTAATTATTTACCATAACTTCATTTGCGGTTCTCTTAAGTACGCAGAAACGCCCGTTGTTGGCAAGTGTGTCATCTGGGCCTAAGCACATCGTTCTTTCACTTATCAGTCTGGGGAATCCAAATCGACAAGAACGATTATTACGATCTTTGTAACATGTATGAGAATGTTTATGAATTTGGATTTTTTAAACTATATCGTTCATATCGTGATTTTCGACTTCCAATGAACAAGATACAATTTTCTCAATAACGTTTTGGCCTTCGTTGGTTAGGAAATCAGGTACGTTTGCACACCAAATAAGCATGTGCAAATGTGGACTTCCTCTATTCTGAAATTCAATTCTATACCAAAAATCGGTAACAACGCCGCCTAAGCAATGCGAGTTTTTTAAATACTGCATTAACGCGTTTACGCGTAACGTAAATTGTCTTGCAATAACTACAGGGTATCTCTGGACCAACATTAGTCGATCTGCAAAAGTTAGGTTTTCAAGTTCGGTCGTTGATTGACCTTCGGATAGTAGTAATGCCTTCAACATATCTGGCCAGTTTAGATCATTACAAGAGAACGTAGCAAACCATGTGGGCGGTCCAAGACTTCGGACCATGGCGATTAATTCCGAACAGCATCGTCTCCAGGATGATACCGATCCTCTTATGTTTCTCATTGTGAGATGTATGTTGTCTACTAATCCCTCCGGAGTATATTCACCTTGGCGCATTCTACATGACACTGAAATGCTAGCTTTTGCGCGGTAATATTCAACCACAGATAATGCAAAGAATAGATAATCTGTTCGTTGGAACCGTTTGTCATTGCTCAGAATACGTGCTTGGAAGTAATCTAATGGTGTTATTGGGATGTCACGATGCTCTCTGAATCCATTTTTGCCATCTGGAAACACGAAGTACCAACACAGTTCTTCAATTCTTCTCTCCCTCTCTAGGTTCAAAGGAGGCGCTGTTTTTCTATGTATATTTGCCAGTTGTATCGGGTCATTTTCTGCGTTATTATTATTATTATTACTGATAGAGACGATATTATCAATGTTGAGGACACCTTCGTCAATCGAACGTAACATGCTTGTTTCGAAAATAATTCGTGTTGCGTCGGATTCATTTCGTGGGGTCACAACTGATAGATGTTGCATTCTTTCTACCAGTGAAGATCTATTTCTCTCGGATGCAATTGTTACAGGTGTTAATGAGTAGATATTTAATACATTACTGTTGTCATCTTTCGCATACAAATTACGACGCAAAGTGGCGTGTAAAACATCAATAGTAGTAAATTTCATACACCATGAGGTGCCCCGTAACGGTGCTTTATATCCTTTTGGACCTCTTGCATGGGAATGAAACAACCAATAACAGGTGGTCTCCGACTGGTTGCTGCATGATACGGCTATTGATGTAAGATTCGTAGTAAGAATTCCGTACATATACCGTTGAAAAAATTTAATCAAACCATTTTTTAAATTTGGAAATCCATCATCACCGTTATCAATATCAATGTGACCATTTACCGACATTTCATAGTCAACGTTAATATTGACTCGCCTATTATTAAATGTTACATGTGGCAATAATTCAGTTGCGGCTAAATAGTCTACATTGATTTCGTTGGGGTTAGGAATACTTTGCGCTTCAATGCAATCACGATAATATTTATCTCGAACTATAACCACATAATCGACATTACTAGTACACCACGTACTAGGATCAAGGGAATGAAACGCAACACATGCAACTGCAGCTATGCCAGTGCACTGCTTACCACGAGATTCGATACTGAAGCGATCGCTAGCTTGATGCCTCGTAACGTGCCTCGTTACGTCGTTAAAAATAGCTACATTCTGACCAACGTCTACAAATCTACTGTTTGGTTCAGTATTTTTTTGTGCAATTTCAATTTCCTCTGTTACAATAGCCGGCTGTTCAATGACATGAGCTATTTCGAAAGTATTACTGGTAATGTTTGAAAAACATGGTTGTATGTCTTTGTACAAAGCATCATTTTGTAATACCCATTGTAAGGCTATCGGAAGCTTTCCGACATCTATTTTAAATTGTCGCTGTCGCTCCAAATTTTCGTAGCTTTCCACTACAATCATTATACCGGTTTGGTTTAATTGGACTGGAAGTTGCTTGGCTACTTTGAACACATCGCGGGCAAATTGGACTACCTGATCTTCGCACCAATCCTGACTGAAGCGATTCTGAATTTTCATGATTTTAAGAAACGGCACTATTCTGCACAACATTTGTTTCTCGATTTCCAATAAATCTGCTATCTCCTGAGGTACAGACATTAGTTCCATTTTATTCCAAAATGCTTGTGATGGAACTTTGCGTTTTTTAAGATAATTTAGGCAACGAGAACATGTTGTTATCTTCTCTGATTCCATTAGATTTGCAGGCTTTAGACCAGACAAAGAATGCGTGTGTAAAGCGTGACGTTGCTGCGGATATAAAGTCTTGCAACACACTGCACACGGTACATCAGCAAATATATTAATAGCCGATTTTAAGTAATTTTCCTGGAGGGAACGTTCTTTCCTTCGGTTTTTAGCTAGTTCGCGCATATTTCTTAAACGTTTGGTTTTTGATTCGGTACTTTCCCTTAAAAATACTTTACGATTACGATTTTTCTTGAGCATTAGACGATGTGAACGTTCTTCAATACATTGACTGAATAAACGTTTGTGGATTAAACTAAATCTACGTGATCGTTCCTCAGCAGATTCGTTCGCTAAACATCTATGGATTAATCTCAATCTGCGTGATCGTTCCTAAGCAGATTCGTTCGCTAAGCGTCTATGGATTAATTTCAATCTACGTGATCGTTCTTTAGCAGATTCGTTCGCTAAACGTCTGTGGATTAATTTCAATCTACGTGATCGTTCCTCAGCAGATTCGTTCTCTAAGCGTCTGTGGATTAATCTCAATCTACGTGATCGTTCCTCAGCAGATTCGTTTGCTAAGCGTCTATGGATTAATCTCAATCTATGAGATCGTTCCTCAGCAGATTCGCGCGCTAAACGCTTGTGGATTATTCTCAGTCTAGGTGATCGTTCTTCAGCAGATCCGTTCGCTAAATGTATGTGGATTAATCTCAATCTACGTGATCGTTCCTCATCAGATTCGTTCGCTAAACGTCTGTGGATTAAACTAAATCTACGTGATCGTTCCTCAGCAGATTCGTTTGCTAGGCGCCTACTGATTAATCTAAGCCTATGTGATCGTTCTTCGACAGATTCGTTCTTTAAACGATTATAAGTTATGGTTAGGCGACGTTTCTTCTCTTCTATCATTTCACGCAATAATTTTGAGCGCATATATTTTCGCATTGCAGATAATCTGAAATGGCATTCGTTAATAGTTTTATGACATCATGGCTCTGTATTTCTTTTGCAATTTTTGTACAGACGTAATTGCGTGGCGTCGTTTGATTCATTCGCACGATACTTCCTCATACGGGATGCATGTTTTGTAGGTCTACCCATCGCTTCAAGCAAACGTGGTTAGTTTGTTTTTTATTTTAGAAACAATTGGTCGCTCCAATCAGACGTGGTCAGTTTGTTTTTACAAACAATTATTAGTCACTCCAAGCAGACGTGGTCGGTTTGTTTTTTTTACAAACAATTGGTCGCTTCAAGCAGACGTGGCCTGTTTGTTTTTTATTTATTACAATCAATTATTCATTGCTCCAAGCAGACGTGGTTTGTTTTTATTTATTACAAACAATTATTCGTCGCTCCAAGCAGACGTGGTCGGTTTGTTTTTACATCTGCAACATCCCGCAGGAAGAGGAATAACAGAAAAAGGAATTAATAAGAAGAAATTTATTATTATTTATGTAAACATTCATTTTTCGTTTTTATCATAATTAATTTTTGTAATAATTCATTAATTTATTTTTGTATTTTTGTGATTAACTATAATAATAATTAACTTCGTATTTAGTAGCAAAAAAAATTATTGTATTTGTGATTAACAAAGAATTTTACTCCAAAACATAGATCGATAATTGTCGCGTCGATAACACTACCGCGTCGATAAAAGATCGACATAGAACGCGCGTAATAGATAGAGATAGCAATAGAGCGTAGAAAGAGATAGCAACAGCGCGCAGAATAGAAAGAGATAGCAACTATGCGTAGAGAGAGATACCAATGTGCGCGGAGTCACGTACACACAGGTCAAAGTCCAAACACTTCCGGTATTAAAAGTTGGTTGAGAATCCGCTCAGCCATGATGGCGCTCACGGTCGATCGATTTATCGATTGGGAGTCGCCCATCTAGGTGACGCGTGAGCTGGGTTCTTCTCGAAAACTTTCGCGCGAAGCCGCCATTCTAGATCACCGATCAATAGCAAAACCACGTGTTCAGCAAGCTCATCGATCCAGTTCAAGTTCAAGTGCATTTTACCAGAGAAACGTTCACCACAGTTCACGAATTGACCAGAGGAATCCTCAGCAACATCAAGTGCAACAGGATTGCGACAGGTACTGCTCAAATACAACCAATTCATTCTTCACGCGAGCCGGCAACCACGTGTTGACTACGCACATGATCACGGGCATCATCAAAGAGCGGGCCGAATTAATAAAATTAACGGGGCTTCGGGTTTAAACCATGGCTAAACGCTACAGATCACGGTAATAGATCAATTCTCTCATTGTCTTTGTATGTTCATCAAACCTTTGTCGGATCAGTGTGTTCAACGATCATTTCATTTTATACGATAATTGACTCAAATAAATCAATTTGTACAACCCATCCAGCAAGTGTAAAATTATTTCCGGCGCAGTCCTTCCGGGATCGACACCAATCCCGAACAAAAGTACATGTAGAAAAAAACTGTTACGTCAGCAATTTCCAGGTATAAATACGAGCGTGCCGCGCAGAGCGAGTTCACTTCGATTCTGATCGTAGTCCGACACAAATCTATGATACTATTACGTCGCAACTCAGGAAGGCAATTAAAACTACACGGTATCGCTTCCACACGCGTTCGTTTTATTGAATTAATAATTGAATTTCGGGCAATGGTTCAAATCTCGCACAAGAACTAACTATTAAGCGATCGTGACCCATGCTATGAAGTGGCCTGGCGCAGAATGGCCTCCCGGGTGTGGTTTTTTATTATATATATTGTGACGGGTTACCGCCGGGGGTTTGCCGGCTCAGCCGATAAGTCCGGGGTTCAGGCGAACGAATGAATAAAAGTCGGTGGTTAGTGGGTAAAATAGTAATTATATTTCCTTAACTGTAAGTACAAGCTAACTTAAGACTACGGCCCTGGGGTCCTATCAATCTAAGTGACTTAACGGCTACGGCGACGGGGTACTTATATCTACGGTTACGGCGCGAAACTTAATCTTATGGTAATATTATCGGCGGTCGCGAGACGGTTGCGGCGCGGCACGGTTACGGCGCGGTTACGGCGCGGCACGGTCGCGTTTTCTACGGTTCGAAGCGGCGGAGTTAGCGGGGTGTGCGGGGTAGGGCGTTCGATGCCTTCATGGGTGGACGGCCGTAGACACAACCCGTCCTGTACCCAGGCAGTAAAAAGACCGTGATCCGGTGGACGCCGTAGAGACGTATATGCCCGGACCGGCGGTCGGGAAGCCGCCGAGAGAGAACTCTCTCGGCCGTGGCCAAAGAGACAGCGGACTGTATCGGAGGACGGCCGTAGACACAACCCGTCCCGCCGAACGCTGCTGGAGGAGTGTTCGGATTCCAAAAATGAAGTTGATCGTGTCTCGTTGTTGCTCGTCGTGAGACTCGCTTCGGAGGATAGATCTGGCTTCTATCGCCTCGCGACCCGGTACATCTATTCTCGCGAGGCCGGCCGCCTCGCGAGTTCGCGGTGCGCGCGGTCGCCACCTGTCGGTGGCGCCGGTACTAGCGCGCGCTGGCGGGGCCCGCGGTTTCGCGGCTTCGTACTCCTTATAATATAAACATGTTGTGCAGTTATCTCTGTTATCTCTGCTAGTCAAGCTAGCAGAGGTTCTCGCCTAACAATACGATTATCGCATAGGTTTCCGTAGCTAGATTCTTTTGGCAGCAAAGCGGCAAAGGTACCGCGTCGGACCCGGAGCGCTCAACTACCGGTTCGCAGCGGTTCTCACACGTGTCTGGTTCGCAACCAAGTTTAACGAGCGAGCGAAAGCGGAAGCTCCTTGGATGCAGCCTATCAGTTACGGCTTAGTTACCTAGAAATCGTTCTGCGGCCGATCGAGTTACCTCCTACAGTGTCAGGACGGATCCTAGCCAATTTTCCGACAATCGAACTTCTTATTTAAATTATATTATTTTATAAATTCACATTATAGATTTAAAGTTTTGATAATCGTATCTAGAGCCGCGTTCACTGATTAATTTATTTTTCTTTGTATTTTCATTTAGGACGAATTACTTTGTAACTGTCACGTCCTGTGACGCATTCTTGAAACTTCTATTTCATCACCCAAATTCTTTAAACTTCTATTGCACCATCCAAATTCATCATTCCGCAAATTCTGAACGAGCAACTCAGCCGGGTCGTCGTACGGCGAGAACGCTGACGATCCGAACAAGGTGGTTCACCCGAATTGCCAAATCAAAAATGTTGACCTCATTCATCAATATAAAATAACGCGACCGGGCCCGCTCGCGCGCAGTTCTCATTAGTATAACAGGCGCAGTTCTTATCAGTATATCAGAAACGGTTCATCAATTTATCAATATAGTACGAAACCGCAAGTATCGCGATCAGACCCGATCACTCCAACAAATCCGTAAATCGTAAAAATCCGCAAAGATAATCCGCGAAGTACCGCTCAGAGTTCGATACTCTAGAATCCACACGACTCTGCTATGAAGCTCAGGACTTCGACAGAGCAAGATTCCGGTAATATCAATGAATTAATCAAGTCTAGCGTATATGACTCTGCTACGAAGCTCAGGGCTCCGACAGAGCAAGATTCTGTAAGACTCAATTGTAAAACGTGCGCGAATCAAGAACTGTACTCGTAACGAATAAACATACATTGTGATCGGAAGTGCGTGTTCTTCACTCGAACATCTACCCTACCGTTCCAATACCTGGACGACACACTACCACAGGTTCCGTTCATGGATAGGTTTTACTCAACCAGCGAAAGGTAAGTGAAAACCTCTATTTTGAAGTCGGATTTGGTTTTTGTTAAAAATTATTTTATTCGCTATGATATTTGTAATCAGTGTATTGTTACGTTGCGCGTTGCGCGAGCGAGAGCGAGCGCGCAACGTAAAAAGAAGGAAATAAAATTAAACTTGATTCCTCTTATTTTTGGGCGATGAGAAAGGTATCGCTGCCACCAGTTCTGACCGCGTATGACGCGGAAGCGTCCTCTACAGTCAGAACAAAATTAAAAGACGGAAAATTTAGATAGTGATTATTTCCGTTGGGTTCGTCAGTGCTCTGGGTCCCATACGGGTCCCTCTTTGAAACCTTGTGTTGGGGTGCGTGGATTTGAAATATAGAATGATAAAAGAAATGATACCAGATGGAATTTGAAAGAAATGTTAATGCGATTTAGTGTGCAAAGAGAAAAGTAATTTTGATCCAAAATAACTATTGAAGCTAACAGAAACTGAATTTGAAATGACTATTGTTGAGTACTGAAATGATTCTATTTGAATAATGTTAATTACTATTAAATGAATTCAATTAATGACAATACTGATTGTACAAGGGTAAAGATGCTTAACCTATTGTTTGATATTAATATAAATGAAATCGGAAAAGATGTTTAGCCTTTGGTTTACAATGAGAGCTTCTATTATAATTATTACCCGTATTTGAAATGTGAAAACTATATGTCTTAATGTAGGACGACTGCCTCGACCGAATATAATGGAAAATCAAATTTTTAGGCGGCTTCTATCCGCAAGGTAGCGACCTGAACGAAGAGACTCTTACAACTCCCGGAAGGGCTTTATAGGTCGTCCCTGATAAAGTATTCGTAGTCGAAACAACCGTCACTCGCACAAATTCGCGATGATTGAAAATTCGGGATATTAAAATAGCGAGATATATTATATTCGGTACCTGAATGTAGAAACGAGACGATCTAAAATGAAGAGACTCTTACAACCCGTAGGCTTAATAGATCGCCCGTTTTGCCGTGTCGAAATTGAATAATAATGCCGTGCTCGACAAATTAGTACAGAACAGGCTTACCGTGAAACTGTAGAATATGATACAAGATAAAAATCGCTGTAGATCGCTGGGAAATCGTTGAATAATCGCTGTTGAATCTGGAACACCAAGAAAGTTGAGAGACTGGTGCCACACTAACACTTGTCGCGCACCCGTTTGTCGTTTATTGCAAAATTAAATAGACATGTCACAGGACGATTACAATTTTCGGAAATAGTATAATAGTAAACGCGAGTGAATTTAATACGAAAATACGCGATCTAACGGATTAAAAGAAAGAGAAAAGATAGAAGTTTAATAGTGTGAAATGGCTTTACGTGCGCGTCTCTGAGTTCTTGCCGCGTATTTGGAATTTCACCCTCGCGACACTCTGCCGACGATTAGGACTTGCCGCGCAGCTAAATTACACAAAGTACAACGACAACTCTATCTCTAGACGCACGGGCTCCCGTCACGACTTACTCGATTGTTCGACGAAGAGTGGTCAGAATCGATCGCGATCCTAGCCGGAAGGGCCCGTCGCGAGGACGATGTCCTGCGTGGGGACATTTCGGCAAATCATAGCGCGTGACGACAGCGTCGCGTGCGTCGCTATTGGTTAAGGGCGCGTGCCAGATGAAATCCTCTAGATCATTTTCTCTCTCTCTTTCTGGTGTTCCATCTCTGACTAACGGCTTATCGATGTTTCTACGCCATAGAATTTCTGGAATGTTCTATTCTCATCGATAATTCCAATATTAGATATAAAATGATGCGATTATCAACTAATAGTTTAAATCAGAACTATTGAACAATAAATATGCGGGTAACTATAAACATGAATTATATCTGTTGTACTATTATGTATGAATAATGGACCGGCTATCACAAGGTTCCCTATTTAACAATTGGCTTGTCCATAATCATTTTGTTCGCAGAGAAATCGATCAACAATACCAATTGCGGTGGTAGCGCAAGTTGTTCGTTAAAAATCCTAATAGTATACGATGGTTTAACTGATAATTTTAGTAGTATTCAATTGTTCGATATTCGAATATTCATTCCTGTATTCGCAGCGAACTTTGTTCGAGAACGTTCTTCCTGTTCAAAATCGTACCGTTGGGTCTTAGTTTCAGGTAATTCTTGGAATTCGATACAATGACTTTTATTACCCTGTGTGACCCTTCGTCTCTAAACAGTTCTCGCATGTTGGTAACGTTCGCTGGTGAGGGTTCTCTATCCTTGCCCTTTGCACTCATTCGAATATTTGAATTTCATGCTATTTCATACCTTCATTGCAACACTCAATTCGCACGTACGATCGGGTTTGGGACCGACTGGCGCCTACGCGTGAAAAAGAGGAGAGTATCGGTTAAAAATCTAAAGATAAATTGATCTTTACGCTTTTGCGCAGTTAACCTGAGGAGACTCCTATAATGCGAAGCACTGGCTAACTGCGCAACGAACGCTGCTTACCATACCTCTCCTCGGTCGAAACCGAGTTTTTCTATCCCGAATTCTGTTACTACGCAATTGAGCACGACGATAGCTTCAAGGAGGGGTAATAAACTAAAGAAAAGAATAGAGAAATGAAAGAGAAGCTAAAGGAAAGGAGAGACAAAAATAGAATAATTATAAGCTCAAACTCTTACCCGTGCATTTCCCACATGGAGAAGATCCGTACAACCCGAAGGTTTGATGAGAAAGCCCAGAGTCGAAGAGAACATTGAAATAATGTAGAAGTGATTTATCTCCCTCACGCTCCTTACATGAGGAGACCCCTATAACCCGGAGGCTTAATAAGGGAACGTGAGGTGGACAAATTTGTAAAATTTTCCGGACGTGACAGTATCAAGAAACGTAAGAATACTGTGTTTTAAAAAATCAAAAAAATTGGGGGTGAGTGGTTTTCCGAACTACACCCAACCAAACCGCGAACCATTAAGGATGAAATTAATATATATTATACATATAACGTATATTATATAAAATGAAATATTGCTTGTTATTTGGTACTTACGTCTGAACATCAGCTCGTTCGGATTGAAAATGAACAAAATCTGTGTCTTCTAAAGGAAGACAGTTGGTGGGGCACATTCCATGATCGCATACACAAACAATTTTCGCTGTTGCGTCGTATAGATGCACAAATATCGTCTAGTTCCTACATTTTTTGAAGTTTGCCGGCTGCTTTGAACGTAAGAGCGGACAGCGATTGAAAAAGAGGATGGAGCGAAAACAATCGACTGTATGTCTGTAGAACAATACTAATGCAACAATGAAACTTTTTTATTTATAATTTTTTTGATTTAAAAATTTTATCAACAGATTTGTGATATTTTTCTGATGAAAATAAGACCAAACAGGAAGTGATTCGGACTAGTTTTGTTATTAATCAGTTTAAATTGATGAGGTCAATCATTACTAGGTAATGAAAGTAAAATTAAACCGATTTATGTCGTGTCGGTATTCATTTTAATCGTAATAACCTGAACAATCCATTGGTACTATTTTTTTTCAAGATAAGACAAAAATTAGTGTAAATGTAATGTTCTTTACTGGATGGTGATTCGTTTTACTCACGGAATTGTAATGCATCTATCTCGTTTTCTCGCGTAATACGTTTCCTCTTTCCTTTTTTATGACGGATCCGAAGCTCTGCTGGGTTCGAGGAAATTGGCAGTAGGACAATGTCACGCAATTTTATCGGCCAGCGTAGGGGAAAGGAGGAATCCGTTGCACATACCGCCGTTTTCTTTATTTTTACACTAGCCAAGTCAGTAGATGTAGGTGTTTCGACCAATAATGTATTACGACTGCAAGCCGTGTGAGCAAAGGTGGGGCACGACCAATCATGCGCAAATTTTTTCCGACGGCCAACTTACGAACGGCGAACAGCAGTCAGTTTCAATTAATACTTTGCAACGCTGCTTTCCGTTGAATTTCTTTTTTACCCGACTTCGAAAAGGAGAAGGATACTCAATTCGATGTGTATGTTTTTTTTTTTGTGTGTGTTCACCGATTACGCCGAGACGGATGGACCAATCGGAACGAAACTTTTTGCGTCCTGTAGAGTGTAACTCCTCATTGGTCCAGTAAAAAAAATATTTTGCATTTTTTCATTCCTAATAACTATTTCTTCTAAATGTATGTTCGCCGATTACTCCAAGATGGATGGACCAATCGGAACGAAACATTTTGCATCTTGAAGTATGTCTCCCGATTGGTCCCGTTAAAAAAACATTTTGCATTTTTTCATTGTTAACGAGTTTTTTGCAAAAAACGTGCGACGACAGCCGCGAATCGGCGTCGTGCATCGCGGGCCCCCACCGCGGCGGCATCCCCACTCCCGAGCAATTAGAGTATAAGTAGGACCGATCGATGCGCGGATCGATGAGTTGCCTCGGGGCTTCGGCCCTGAGGGGACCTCCTCGCAGGTCCGGACCGGAGCACCAGAGCTCTCGACGCCATGGCTGACCTGGCGAAGAGATCTCTGGCCAACGGGCCGTAGCATTGCACTACGCTACGACCTGGCAGCTCCCATAGGTCCAGTGGCCGTAGGCGCCTAGCCTCCTCAGTCCCGTGGGTGACCCGGGATGACCAAGCTAGTGCGCGTTCATAATCTCTGCCGGTGCTTCCGCGGGGATTCCGAACGCTAGCTTACTCGGCACCGCATTCTGCCTTTGGCAGCCGATTCCGTCCAGCTTTGTGGCGCTACCCAGGCTGGCCAGGATTGGTCGTCGACTCGTTCGCTGTTCGGTTCTACCTCGGCGTACGAGAAGACGAGCCGCGTGAGGCAAGCGGGCAGCAACTCCACCGCAGCGCGAAACACCACAGCGCGATTTAATAAACACCGTCGGCCCAATCGGGCCAATCCTATCCCGACCTCACGTTCTCTTGCGTTTGCGTGCGTTTGCGTCTTTTGCGTTCGCGCTCCGTTCAGCGCTTTCACTCGGCGCTCCGACATCGCGCCGTTAGTTTGTAAGACCGCGTAGCAATGGCTACGACCTGCGCTAGAATTAAGGCCGCGTATTTTCTGTGATGGACCGGGTTCCGACCGTAGTTCTTAAGTCATGTACAGTAGATTTAAGATTGGCTCCACGCGTCTAACCAGCAGACGATCTTTTGCTTGTAGCTCCCGAGGCAGGAGAACACCGCCCGACCGACCCGGCGGGAATAGCCGCCGCTAGGATAACCAACACCTAAATATTTGAATAAATACTTTTATTTTTCTATTAACACCGCCTCGTTATTTCACGAAGCTGTTCCCATGCGAACCCTGGCACGGGGAAACCGCCGCGGTGCGCAACGCCGTGTGCACCGAACCGACCGACCCCGTTACAAACGTAATGCTTGACTTATATTTTTCACCGATTACCGCGAGACGGATGGACCGATCGAATAGAAAATTTTGCATCTTGTAGAGTATATTTCCCGATTGGTCTCGCAAACAAATGTTTGTATTTTTTCATTCCTAACGACTTATGTCGCAAAAAACGTAATACTTCATTTATGTCTTCTGACGTTTATGCTGCAGGGAATGTATCGATTGTGATGAAAACTTTCACATTTAGTAGGAGGTGTATCTGCGATGATCTCACTTGCAAAAATTTATTGAATTTGTTAATAACTACTATTATAGCAAAAAATCTACGCCTTCGTGTTACTCTGCAAGGAATGTATCGTTCGCGATGAAACCTTTCATATTGGTAGGAATTACAGGGTATCAGGCGACTACCTCGACAGCCTTAGAGGAATGATTGCTAAGGGGATTCTAAACAACTTTTTCCTTTGCCAAATTGTTGGTTAAGGCTTGGTTTGCGAGTTAATAACAAAAAACACCGACCAATCCGAGCGCGGATAGAGCGCAGTCCCAGGGACTGCAGTGTCGGGTACGAAAACCGGGCTTGACGTTGGTCGCGAACGAACGGCTTGGCACCCCGTTGATATAGCACAATAAAAAAACTGAACTGATAGAACATTTTTAGTCGCTGTTTAGAATGAATATGGAACCTAATCTCTTATTGCCTGTCATAATGTAAAAAAGGAAATTCTAAGGATTTTAAACAACAAATACAAATGCTTAAAGTGGTATAATTAATAAACGTTTGAATTAAAGGCTACACTGTTATGTCGCGAGCGAGAGAGGGACGGCGCGCGACGTACAAAATAAAAAAAACGAAAAACGGAAAACGAAAAACGAGAGTTTTACTATGTTTTACTATGTTGGCTGATACGCGGTTGAGAACGGTATTAGCGCTGCCACCAGTCCTAATCGCTCGAGACGATGTTAGATCCTTCGCGATTAGAACCATAAAAGAGTTGATAGATTAATTAATAGTTAATTAAGAATTTAATTGGGTTCGTCAATGCTCTAGTCCCATACGGGCCCCTCGTGTGAATTTGTACGAAGATGGTAGGCGTGAAAATGAAGGAAAAGAAGTGGTTTGAAACGTAAATGAATTGAAACAGTTTAGGCGTAACAAAAATATAATCTCAGAAAAAGTAACGTGACAATAAAATGGTTGGTTAACAGAAAATGCGAGCTGTTTGAAATACAAGGGAAAATAAATGCATTGTTAAGAAAGGTTTAGATTATATGAAAGTGAGAACTATTGATTATGGAATAATTAATGTTTGATTAAACGATTAAACGATTCGACGATTCGACGATTCGAGCGACGATGTCGTATAAAGAATTAAACGCGAACAAAAAGAAAGAACGGTCCCAGAGGATAAACTACCAGAATCACGGTTTCGTGGGGCCGTCTTCTTTTGTGTGAAATCGGAATTTTCTAGGTATTTTAAATATTCGATACCTTATGTCTCTATTGTGAACGGAACGATCTAGAGGGAAACTTTCCAGAATACGCGGTTTCGTAGATCGCCCGTTTTGCCTCGCTACGTCCAGATTCGTCGTATTAGATAAAATGAAATGGACAACTTACCAGGAAACAAGATGAAATAATATCTAATAATGGTTTGATAAACGCTTTCTTTCGCTGGTATCGTTGAGAAATCTGGAAATCAAAGAGAAGATGAGGAAACTACCACTGCACTACGCGTTCGCGATCGGCCTTTATTACGGTATTACGGAACGATTAATTACGAAACGAGCACAAAAGTATTATAAAGACGACGCGACGCGAAAGGAAAAAAAACCAAAAAGAAAAGTAATTAATTCAGCGGACAGTTTAAAACGAAAGAGAAAAGGATAGTGATTGAAAAGTGTGAAATTTAACGTACTCGCAAGAGTCTTTAACGCGGAAAACGCGAACCGCAATCTCCCGGCACTCTGCCTTTTCCAAGGACTTTACCGGTCAGCTAATTTCTACGATTTTCACACGAAACTATTGCTCGACGCGAACACGGGCTCCCCGTCACGTACCTCACGATTTTTCGACGAAGAGTGATTTGCCTCAGTCAAGCGATCGTGTCTCAGGGTTCGACCCGCGATCAAGGGCCCAAAGTGGGGACATCATTTGGCAAATCGGGGTACGCGACGGAGGGGAAATCCCGCGCGTATTGGGCTAGTTGGCCGCTCTTCCTAGTTCCCTCATCCCTTCCTGGCTTTTCCTTCTACCTTCGTCTAAGGTTGCCCATTTCCTTCTACCCCTCTAACGCTACGACGGATTTCATGCGTCGCAATTCTAAAGTTCTGGAATATTCGAAATCTGTTACGACTTAATTTATTTGAATTTGCTAATTAAAGAGGCTTCTATCATGATATTTCCGGTATCGAATGAGATCTTCATTTTATTAAAAATATTTGGTTTACTAGTTTGAATGACCATTAGTTGAATATCGTTAATTATTATTCATACGTTAATTGTTCTGTTAATTTTGTTGTTTAGCGGTTTACGCGAGATGCAGCCGGTGTTTTATAATCGTCGACAAATTGCGGATACATGCGTGTCGCATTTAGTTAACATTGATTCCGCGCTTATTAGTTATTAACATTCTCATTCGTATCTCGACGATTTACGTATATTCGAACGTTCTACGTTTAACGTTTAACGGCGATGTTTATAGACTCGGTCGACCTTTGTCTCGAACATTCGTGAACGATTTCGAACTACAGTGGTTGTCACGCAAACCCTCGCATTCCAATATCATTCAAACAGTTTCATTCCGTTAAATTCCAATTGTTCTGTTCCAAATTACATGCACTCCTCCTGGAAGGGTCGGCTGACGCATGCTTTGCAGGTATGAAAGGTACCTCGCTAATAAAATAGAAGAAAATTCTTTTTATGTTGCACGGTTAAGTTGGGAAATTTCCAAGTGCGTCGCACTGCTTAACCGCGCTGCGAAGGATGTTTATGGTACCTCTCCCTAAACGGTTTCGACTTTCGAAGTTTTTGTCGCTGCGTAGTTTCGACAAGGCAATCATCCCAAGGAAAGGTTGACTTGTATTATTTGAAAGAACTAAACATAGCCGCCTTTGTGTGCCTCGCCTGGGATTATGTCCAAGTGCTTCGCACTGGCGAGGTACACAAGCTCGGTATATTAACGGTTAAACTATTGAAACTAACAAGAGGAAAGAAAAAGGAGAATAATAATTTTAATCTCAAACTCCTTTCTTGTGTTCTCCGTGAGGAATCACTTCTAAGTGCTCACGCACCCGACGGAAGAGCACAAGATCGGAGGAGCGCGAACAGGTAACGATGAGAAGAAATAAATTAACAAGGCCCTTCCTTGCGCCCCTCACGTGGAAAGTTCCAGATGCAGCGCACCCGATGAGGAACGCAAGGTCGGGTTAAATGAAAATGTACCCAGATGTAACAACACTAATGATGCAAAATTTGAAAACAATTTAAATGAAACTTACCCATTCATTTGTAAATTAACTTGCTACGCTGAAAGCAAATAATTCCCACTAGATCACTGTGTCGATTCTGGACATTCGATGAGCAAACACCTCGCCTATCATTCACACCTAAGTGCAATAAATGAGGGGAGTTCACTGGCCCGATCATGAAAATTGCTGTTCTACCGAACGTGTTTCCTCGATTCCCAGTGACAATTATCTGCTTTCAGCGTAGTAGGTTAATTTACGAACGAATGCGAAAGTTTCATTTATATTGTTTTCAAATTTTTCATCATTAACGTGGCTTCCAATTCAAACGTTTATTAATTATTCCATTTCAATCATTTTTATTTGTTGTTTAAAATCCTTAGAATTTCCTTTTTTACATTATGATAGGCGAGAAGAGATTAGGTTCCGTATTCATTTTAAACAACGACTAAAAATGTTCTACCCGTCCAATTTTTTTATTGTGCTATGCCAACGGGGTGCCGAGCTGTTCGTTTGCGACCTACGTCAGGCCCGGTTTTCATAGCCGACATTGCAGTCCCTGAGCCCGCGCGCTGTACGCGCTCGGATTGGTCGGTGTTTTTGTTAATAACTAGAAAAACAAGCCTTAACCAGCATTTTGGAAAAGGAAAAAGTTGTTTAGAATCACCTTAGCAATTATCCCTCTTCAGCTGTAGAAGTAGTCGCGTGACACTCTGTATATCCGCGATGACCCCACTTGCAAAAATTTATGGAATTTGTTGTTTATTAACCATTTAAATTTGGTCAATATTTTTTAACACCCGAAACACCCGATTCTTAACAAGGACTCACAAACGCGCACGTGAAACCTTCTTTCTCCCTAAATTTCTATCTTTTCTTTCTGTTTTTAAATCGTTTGCTCGCGTATTTTCCGTATTAACTTCATTCCGCGTAATATTACATCGATTATTTTCGTAACTCGTTGGTCTCTCGTCGACATACTCGTTCGAATAATTCGTTTCCGCCGCGACAAGTGCAGTGATCGGAAATCTTATCGTTCTTTGGTGTTCCAGATCATCAAGCGAACACAGAGCAATTTACAAGAGAATCTAAAAATCTTGTATTTTATTATACAGCGTAACGGTAAGTCGATCCTATTACCATTTTTCGAACACGACGTTTATTCCAACTGGCAAAACGGGCGATCTGGTCCAGCCCTTCAGGGTTACGAGAGTATCTCTGGTCAGATCGTTCCACTATACGAGGTGTCGACTGATTCTATTTATTTTTCGATTCTTACAATTTCGCCATTCCAATTTTCTATTATCAAAGGGGCACCTTAGTGCAGCCCTTTCGAGGATTACGAGAGTACCTCAGGCTGGGGTGTACCCTCACGGGCGAAAACCGCCGATTTTACGTCTAATTGAAGGAAAGCGAAATAGTGATAATCACGCGACCAATATATTACTCAATAGTTTCAACTGTGATATCAGAGCGTTTTCATATTATTACATTTTTGTTAATTAATTCTAAGCATCTTTACCCTTGTTATTATTTTGCGTGAACTGGTATTTTCAATATTAACGAATTTTCCAACTTTATTCAAATCTCAATTTTGGCATTTCTTTGTTATAATTTACTTGATTTTTCATTCAAAATTAAACCAGTTTCATTTACTTAAACAGTTTCAAAATTTATTTAAATACACCTCACACATTTCAGTTAAAACACGCTTACCATCGCATACAGATTCAAAGAGGGACCCGTACGGGACCTAAGCGTTGAACGAACCCAACGAAAGGCTAATAATTTCAATTTCTAATCTAATATCTTAATAATTTTGTCTTTCATCTTTTAATTGTCGAGAGCGTTAACCCGCTCAAGACTGGTGGCAGCGATACCAACCATTGCGCCAGAATAGGGAAGAAAGAATAGGGGATTGAATTCCAACCTTCTAACTGAAATTCATTCCATTAACCACTATAACTTCTCTTTCCTTTTTACGTTGCGCCGTCGCACGCGCAACGTAACAGTAAATTGTAACAATTATTTTTTTTTTTTTTTTTTTTTTTTTTTTGTAATAATTTATAACTAAAGAAGAGAGTCTAATTTTGCTTTCAGTAACTAATTTTATTTGAAAACAAACGGACCAAGTCTGCTTTAAGCGACTTATTTATAAAAGGAGTCTGCTTTAATCGACTAATTGTTAAAACAAGTCTGCCACAAGCGACTGATTGCTACAACAAGTCAGCTTAAAATGACTTATTCATAAAAGAAGTCTGCTTTAAGCGACTGATTGTTAAAACAAGTCTGCTTTAAGCGACTGATCGATAAAACAAGGCTGCTGTACGCGACTGATTGATAAAACAGGTCTGCTTTAAGCGACTGATTGTGAAAATTAAAAAAGCGGGCCAAATCCTTTTTTTGAATAGTTAACCTTCACTGAAACCAGATAGATCTGATATATGAAAGTATGAGTAGACGTACAAAAAGTGCATCCCGTATGAGACAGACTCGTGCAGATGAATCAAATGATGCCAAACAATTACGTCTTTCAGAAAAACGTAAAAGAACCGCAGAGGCACGGCGTCAAGAAAGTAATGATGAACGCCGTGCGAGATTGTCTGCACAGCGGAAATATGCTCTTTCGAAATTATCGCGCGAAACGGTCGATTCAAATAAACGTCGGCTAAGCATAATTTCTCATTGTTTAAAGAACGAATCAGCCGAGCAACGGTCACGTCGTATCGGATTAATCCGCAGGCGTTTAGCGAACGAATCTGCCAAGGAACGGTCACGTCGTATCGAATTAATCCGCAGGCGTTTAGCGAACGAATCTAGTGAAGAACGGTCACGTTGTATCGGATTAATCCGCAGGCGTTTAAGGAACGAATCTACTGAGGAACGTTCGCAACGTCTGATGGTTATGAGAAATCGTACGCGAGAAGTACTACTAAGTGAAAGTACCGAATCACGAAATACGCGTCTAAAGAATATGCGTGAACTAGCGAAAAATCGAAGAAAAGAACTTCTCCTTCAGGTAGACAACTTTAAATCGACTATTAATATTTTTGCTAATGCACCATGTGCAATGTGTTACAAGACTTTATATTCGCAGCAACGTTACGCTTTGCACACGCAGCCTTTGTCTGGTCCAACTCCTGCAAATCTAGTACAATAGAGATATACATGTTCTCGTTGCCTACATCATCTTAAAAAACACAAAGCTCCATCTCAGGCATTCTGGAATAAAATGGAACTAATGTCTGTCCCTCAGGAGATAGCAGATTTATCAGAAATCGAGAAACAAATTTTGTGCAGAATAGTACCGTTTCTTAAAATCATGAAAATTCAAAATCGCTTCAGTCAGGATTGGTGCAAAGGTCAGGTAGTCCTATCTGCCCGCGATGTGTTCGAAGTAGCTGAGCAACTTCCACTTAGATTAAACCAAACCGATATAATGATTGTAGTGGAAAGCCTCGAAAATTTGGAGTGACAAAGACAACTTCAAATAGACGTTGGCAAACTTGGAGTAGCTTTACAATGGCTATTACAAAATAATGCTTTATATAAAGATGTGCGACCATGTTTTTCTAATATTACCAATAACATTTTGGAAACAGCTGATGTCGTTGAAGAGCCTTGTATTGTAAGAAACGAAATGGAAGTTGCAGAAAGAAATGCAGAAAGAAGCAGTAGATTTGAGAACGTTGGACAGAATGTAGCTATTTTACGAGGCTCGTGCCATCAAGCTAGCGATCGCTTCACTATCGAATCTCGCGGTAAGCAATGTACTGGCATAGCTGCAGTTGCTTGTGTTGCGTTTCATTTGTTCGACCCTAGTACGTGGTGTACTACTGATGTCGATTGTGTACTTTTAGAAGGAGATAAATATTACCGTGATTGCATTGTAGCGCGAAGTAATCCTGACCCCAGAGAAGTCAATGTCGACTATTTAGCCGTTACCGAATTATGGCCACACATATCATTTAATAACAACAAAGTCAATATCAACATTGGCTATGAAATGGCTGTAAATGGTCATATTGATATTGATAACGGCGATGAAGGATTTCTAAATTCAAAGAACGCTTTAATTACGTTTTTCCAACAGTATACGTACGGAATTGTTATTGTCAATTTTACATCAGTAGCTGTATCATGCGGTAACCAGTCGGAGACTACCTACTATTGGTTGTCTGATTCCCATCCAACAGGTCCAAACGGATATAAAGCATCGTCACAGGGCGTCCCATGCTGTATGAAATGTACTAATATTGATGATTTACACACCATCTTGCGTCGTAATTTATATGCTAAAGGAGGCAATAGCAATGTGCTAAATATCTATTCACTAACACCTCTAACAATAGCACCCAAAAGGAATAGATCTCCTGAAATAGAAAGGATACAACAACCATCTGTTGCGACTGCTCGATTGACGAAGATGTTCCCAACATCGACAGTATCGTCTTTGTCAGTAGTAATAATAATAACGCAGAAAATGACCCGACAACCTATAATGTATAATGTAGCGAATATACATAGAAAAACAGTGCCTCCTTTGAACCTAGAAAGGGAGAGAAGGATGGAAGAACTGTGTTGGTCCTTCCTGCTTCCGGATGGTAAAAATGGATTCGGAGAGCATCGGGACATCGCAATTACACCAATGGATTACTTCCAAGCGCGTATTCTGAGCAATGACAAACAACTCCAACGAACAGATTATTTGTTCTTCGCATTATCTGTTGTTGCATACTACCGCGCAAAAGCTAACGTTTCAGTATCATGTAGAATGCGCCAAGAGGAACATATTCCTCAGGGATTAGTAGATAATATGCACCTCACGAGGAGAAACATAAGAGGATCGACATCATACTGGAAACGCTTCTGTTCTGAATTAATCGCCGTGGTCTGAAGTCTTGGACCGCCTACGTGGTTTACTACGTTCTGTTGCAATGATCTAAATTGGCCAGATATGTTGAAAGCATTACTACTATCCGATCGTCGCCCCATTACCGAATTTGAAAACCTAACTTTTGCAGATCGACTAATGTTGGTCCAGAGATACCCTGTAGTTATTGCAAGAGAATTTACGTTACGTGTAAACGCGTTAATACAGTATTTAAGAAACTCCGATTGCTTAGGTGGCGTTGTTATCGATTTTTGGCATAGAATAGAATTTCAGAACCAGGGAAGTCCACATTTGCACTTCCTTCTTTGGTGTGCAAACGTACCTGATTTCCTTACCAACGAAGGCCGCCACGTTATTGAGAAAGTTGTATCTTGTTCATTGGATGCAAAAAATCAAGATATGAGGGACATAGTTCATAAGGTCCAAATTCACAAACATTCTGCTACATGTTACAAAGGTCGTAATAATCGTTGTTGTCGTTTTGGATTCCCCAGACCGATAAGTGAAAGAACGATGTGCTTAGGTCCAGATGACACACTTGCGAACAATGGACGTATCTGCGTACTTACGAGAACAGAAAATGGAATTATGGTGAATAATTACAACCCAACTCTTTTAAAGCTTCGGGAAGCAAACATGGATATTCAACCATGCGAAAATGTTACAGCTGTCGCATATTGTATTGCTAAATATGCAAGTAAATGCGAGCCGCAGTGCACAGGAAATATTATTAAAGAAGCCATTTTACGAGCGAAACGTGGGAGCGGTACCGTCCACGATCAACTATTTTCGGTATCTATGGCAATTCTGTCTCAACGTATGGTTAGTGCTCCAGAATTTGCTTATCGGTTATGTCATCTGCCTCTGAAAATGAGCTCGCGAAACGCTGTAGTTATAAATAGCTGTCGGCCTGAGCAGAGATATAGAATTCTGCGATTTGAAGAAAATGGAACATCATTTTTCAACAACATATTCGATCGTTACGTAAAGAGACCAAACAATCTAGAGGATCTGAGCTTAGCTGAATTTGCTGTCCGATATGAAACAGTTTCCAGTGGTATGTGGACAGAATAGGATGGAGGCGCAGAACTTAGAACTGACGGTGAAGAAATTTCGAGATCGAAGTTTATAAAATTGAAGGACAATACACGAATGCGAATAAGAAATAAACCAGCTGTACTGCGCCACCGATATTATACCCTGAACAGTGATAGAGAAGGATACTTCTATAACTTAATAGTGTGTCACATTCCATTTCGTGATGAAAGTACACTTATGTCCGAAAACGAATCTTCAGAACAATGTTTTCTTCGACGGCAACACGAGTTGAAACCTATGTTGGGTAACGCAACCATCGAACAATCTGCTCACGCAGAGCAAATTATTGAAGCGGCGCTCGCCCAGGCTGTTGCTTTGAATGTTGTACACTAAGAAGAAACTAATAATGAACATTTAGGAAAACCAATCAGAATTCATGCCGACGAAACAGTATATTATGATCAACGTGATTTATACGAAGACCAACAGCAAGAAGAAACATACGCAATGCCCGAATACGTATTCCTTAATAACATTCGGAGTCTGAATATTCAACAGAAAGCCTTTCTGAAATCAGTTTCCGCAGTAATTGAGAAAAATATTAAACAAAATAATGATGATGAAAATACCGAACAAATGTTGCTTTTTATTACCGGAGGAATTGGCAGCGGTAAGTCATTTATTTTAAAATTACTTGTTGAACATGTTAAACGCTGCTATAATCGTACAATTGATACAATGATAAAACCATCTTTCACTGAAGTAGCTTCTTTGACTGGCGCCGCCGCCCGTCAAATGTTCGGAAAAACTCTGCGTTCCTTGTTCTCGTTACCTATTGAAAAAGATACTGCAATGACCTATCGACGACTGACAGGACAGAGGCTCGTACAGAAGACACGAAAGTGGCGTCATACAAGGTGGTTGATACTCGACGAGATATCAATGGTATCTTATGAGAATTTGCGAATAATTCATTTAAGATTGCAAGAATTCAAAACAAATGATAAACTATGTGGTGGCGTAAATGTACTTCTCTTTGGCGATATCATGCAGTTGCCCCCAGTAAAAGGACACTGGTGTTTTGAACAGCCACATTGGTGTAATGCAGAAATTAATTTATGGCACTAATTTTCATTCTGCGAACTCGCCGTTAATATGCGACAAAACGATGACGTTGAGTTTACTGACTTACTGAATAGACTTCGGTTTGGAGTAGTGACAACTTCTCAACTACAAATACTATGCGAACGAAGAGGAGTTCCCCTAACCGGAGAGTTCGAGGATGGTGCAGCAGTAAGAATATTCCCAACGATAAAATTAGTGGATGAATATAACATAAAAATGACAGATGAATTAGTAAAATCACATCGAATGTACGTCATTGATTCAATAGACGAGTCCCGTGAGGCAGCTACATATGGAAAAATACCACCAGAAAATGTCATACCTGTAAATGTAAATAATTGTAACGGACTGTTACATACAATAACGTTAACTGAAGGATCGCAAATTATGCTGTGACGAAACATCAATTTTAGATGGTTTGATAAACGGCGCAATGGGAATAGTAAAGAAATTTACATGGCCGGCACTTCGAAGACATCAACTGGAACAAGGAGAATTGCCGGATTCAGTACTTATAAAATTTGACGACGAGTCGATTGGAAATAGATTCAAAGATACCGACGGTTACATTCCAATATCTCGAAACGAAAGGTTATGGAGACGTCGAGCGCAGAATGTTACCACTTATTCTACGTTGGGCAGTAACGGTGCACAAATTACAAGGGACTCCATTAAACAAAGCTGTAATTGATCTTGGCAAAAAGAATTTTGCAAAAGGCCAAATTTACGTTGCACTTAGTCGTGTTAAAAGTTTAGCTGGTCTAGTTTTATCTGATTTAGCACATTTTTTTAACCGGACCAACCGGAAGACATATCCTATAAGATGTAAAAGATTTCATTCCGATTGGTCCATTCAATGGATTGCTCTCGGAGTAATCGGCGAACAAAGCCGGAAGAAAAAGTATATATTGATTGAATTGAGTATGCTCCTTCTTTTCGAAGTCCGACAAAAAGCCGAGATATCGGACTTGGGAACAACTAATTTCGCTTTTTTCGCGGTTTTGAACGGGTTATGACTTTTGTGAGCCACTCAAGGTGCTCTTCGTAAGTATCGGCCGCGATTACTACGTCGTCTAAATACGCGAAAATATGGGGTTCTCAATCCGGGGTTATTAATTTATCCATTACTCGCTGGAATGTTACGGGAGCGTTGGTGAGGCTGTAGGGCATTCAGGTAAATTGGAAAAGACCTGTACCGGGAACTGCAAAAGCGGTGATTTCTTTGCTGGAGGGGTGAAGGGGAATTTGGAAACAGACTTGGCTAAGGTCTAATTTGGAAATATAAGGGGCAGTTCGGAGGCTGTCGAGGATACGATCCATACTAGGGAGGGGATAGGCATCTTTTTTAGTTATTTTATTAACGTCACGGTAATCTATACAAAATCTGTAGGGGCCATTCCGTTTGGGAATTAAAACGGGGCGGTTGTTCGGGAAAGGGAAGGTTCGGCAAATTGCGGGGGTAGCGAGGGCAAATAAGAGAAAAGTGGGGGACCATAAGGACGTTGGGGTACATTGGGAAGAGGGTAGGTGTAATCCAGTCGATTTGGGGCATAGGCCGTAGCGGGGGCCGGCCATGGTGGGAGGAAAGGGTGTTGAGGTTCAGGCGCTCGGGAAGGAACGTGGGTACTGCTAAGAGGGGGCGGAGCTACTCCTTGATAATCACGATATGGATTATAAGTGTCTGAAAAATAGGGGAGAGGATCGTGGGACGGAAGTTGTGGGGAAGGATTGTTATTACTGAGATTAGTTACTTAGTAGGATTGTATTACCGGAGGATTGTCAAAAGGATGGTCGCGAGGGTTGGAAGGGGGAGTGGGCGTACGATTGGGTCTTTCTTCGACCCTTGGGTCCGGCGCGAATGTTACCCTTTCGCGCTGCTGGTCGACGTATTGGGAATGATCAAGGTCGATTAATAGGGGTTGTGCGTGAATCGGACGGGAAACGGAAGTTACGGTGACTATGGTGGTCGTCAGGGTAGCGGTAGAGGTCATCATAACAGGATTGGGGACGTAGGACGTGTGCGGTAATTCAGGAAAAGATTCGGGGGCGGTTTCGAGCGCCGAAGGGTGAAACCTTCATCATCGGGTTCGTCGTGTCGATAAGGAGGGGGATTATATACGGGTTGTTCAGGAGGAATATCGTCCGTGGAGGGTGCTACCCACGCCGAGAAGAGGGTGAATGGGAGTCGATCACCAGCGATATCATTTGTTATATCCCACGGCGCGGCATCCGGGCCAAGAACGCGACATACTTCCGCGCGAAGATAACGGTTACGGAAGTCCTCAATCTTTGCATATATTTAAGCGCGCGTGGTCCATCAGCTGGATGAGCTCGACGACCTCGAGCTCGCCGATGTGTGCGCGCATCTCGCGGGCCTCGGCGAAATTCATTTTCGCGGTATATCAAAAAAACGGGGGTCTTTCACGAAAGCAAAAAAAAATTGGAGAAAGGAGAGTAAAAGGGGGCGAGAGGAAAAAGAAGGTTTTGGGGGGTCCTGCAAAGAGAAGAACACAGCGGGAAAGGGAAACAACTTAAATTCAGGCACAACAATCTCAAAATCAAATGCAAAAATAATCATACTATTATATAAAGAGACAGCTTTTGTTTGTATGTACAGAAAAATTTCAAAAACTACTTAACCAATTGATAAAACTTTAACAGTAACAAATTTTAACAGTAGCTTCCTTGCCTTGTCTAGAGTGACATAGGCTATATTATTTTAATAAAAATGATATTATATCCGCGTAGAAATACGTAAGAATATGTTGAGCACTCAGCGCTCTGAGCCTATGCCCGCTACTCCCTAACTACCGCTCCCAACTGCTAGGTGACTACGCGTTCGTGCCTACCAAAAAGAAAATTCGCAAAGTTTGCATGATATCCCTACTCCCTGCTAATGTATATAAAAGTGAAAATGCTGATCGTTTGTTCCTCATTCACGTTTAAACGGCTAAACGGATTTCAATGAAATCTATCTTCTATCTTCTTCTATTTCTTCTATATATATAAAAATGAATGTTTCTTTGTTTGTTCCGTATGTGATCCTACACCATTCATCCGATTGCGATGAAACCATGGTGAGATGTTGTGAGATATATGCGAGAAATTGGGACCCAAACATTGCATATATCCAGTCCAGGTGTCGAATCTCGGGCTACACGCGTCGCTGGCCAAGCGTGAACGTAGAGAGGGACAGACAGTGGAGGAGAGAGAGAGGTCAAATGATCAAAGGAAAGAGCCGAAATGTATCGGTGTGACTAATACTAATTCAATTATAAAACTTTTTTTATTTTTTTTATTTTTTATTTTTTTTTTAAAATGAATCTTTTACTAGCGCATTAGTGAGATTTTTCTGATTAAAATGATACCAAACCTGATATAGTTTAAATTATAATTACTTGCTGAAATTGAAAAAAGTTGGCGAAAAGCCAGAGTGATCTAATCAAAACATTGAATATACGCACTGGAGGTGTCGAACTTTGACCGGACAAGAAAGGATTTTTTAAAATTTGACCCTTAAGAGTGTAAAAAGGGTTAAAATCTATTTACACGGATTCGTCAATATCTCTTGGGCCTGATGAGATACCGACTTACTTTTTGCTTACGAAAGTCAGCCATACAAATGATTAAAAACATAATTCAGGATTTTGTTCTAATCAACCTCTAAAGGCGCAAATCTAAATTCAGGGGTGAAGATAATTATTTTGATTACGAATCGCACTTGCGATTTCGATGATTTTTAAATATGGTGTAGAAATCAACATTTTGAACAACTTTTTCCTATACATATAACCGCCGCTCGACCTTAGTTTTTGAGATATTTTTGAAAAACTGTGGAAACTATCACATTGAATTCTGCCTATCCGTGTGCGATCGTGACAACGTACGCGTTATGTAGTATGGGGACGCCGCTTTTCTACTGTTTCTGCAGGCAGCAATACTTTTCTGAAATACTAGAGATTAATCGGGGGTCACGTGACGATAGCTATAGAGGTAGTACGTGTCGGAGAGAAGTGAAACAAAATCAATCAATTCCGAAGGAAAATCTGAACGGATAGAGGTGCAATAAATGCCGCTGGAAAGAGGAAAAACCAAAGAACACAGATGAATAAAGGCATCAAAAGGTACACAGAAACAAGTTGCTTAAAAGAAATGAAACTGGCGAAAGAGGTAAGAGGTTAGATTGACTAATGAGCTACGTGGAAACGTCGATATTGTAGATTAATAAATGACGTGGAATAATACG
This sequence comes from Osmia lignaria lignaria, assembly GCF_051020975.1. Classification (NCBI taxonomy): domain Eukaryota; kingdom Metazoa; phylum Arthropoda; class Insecta; order Hymenoptera; family Megachilidae; genus Osmia; species Osmia lignaria. Next base: position 867,970 of record NW_027478176.1, on the reverse strand, counting down.
TCGATAAATGTAGATCGATTGGATGAGAAACTGATAAGATAAAGAAAAACGAAGGTAGCGACATCTAGAGGCAGACCAGAGCGGTCGCGTCAAGTCTGGTGCAGCCACGTGGAGAAGTATAGGCACAGAAGCGAACACAGAGAGAGAAAAACATAGATGAGTAAGACAGGAGAGACGGAGAGCCCAAAGGATTCCGCAAAAAGAGGAAGGCCGACTTTAGCTGAACAGCTTGGGAAGTATAGGTCGGGCAACCAAGGATCACTGCTGGACTCTTTTAAAAGAAAAAGAGAAGAAGAAGAAGCAGAAGAAGAAAGAAAAAGAGCGGCGAAAGAACTGATAGAAAATTTCCAAAAAGCAAGAAGAGTAGGAAGATCACCACCGCCAGAAGCTACGGAAGGAGAAGGAACAGAAAGCGAAGGAACAGAAGGCGAACCTAAAGATATAGGAATGGACAAGTTAGACAGATTGACTGAGCTGGTACTGACAGTGAAGAGGGACACACAAGATATTAAGAAAGAAAACGAATCCATAAATAAGGAAATAAGAGAACTAAAAAAAGAATGGAAAAGAAAGCAAGAAGCGTGGGAGAGAGAAAAAGAAGAAATACAGAATAGAATTAAAAATCTGGAAATTAAAAGAGATAAGGCGGACGAGTTAACTGAAAGAATAAACCGTATAGAGCGAAAAGAGGAGGCAAGAGAAAAAAAGGAGAAACGAAACTATATCACACTGAAAGGAGAAGAACTACCAAGAGGCGAAACACCGAAAGATACAGCAGAAAAGGTAATATCAGAAAATTTGCAGGTGAAGGTGGAAATAGAGGATGCTTTCTGGACGAGAAAGGGAGGGAGAGGGAGTATTTTGATAGCAAAGTTAAGAAACTGGCAACAGAAAAAAGAGATAATGATGAAGAAGGGCAAACTGAAAGGTAAGAAAATATACATTGATAACGATTTAACAAAAAACGAAAGAGATACCCAGAAGACAATCTTAGGTATTGCAAAAGCGGAGAGAGAGCAGGGAGCACACGTGAAAATAGGATACAGAAAGGTAAGGATAAACGACAGGATTTTCAAATGGAAAGAGGGAGTAGGACTTGAAGAGGCAAAATTTTGGAGCCGACAAAATTCGGTGACTCTCTAATTTCAGAGAGAGACACCGAGCGAAAAAGGACCGCGACAGAAGATGAGGCTCTAAGTACCACTCCTCCCGCGTCTGAAAAGACAAACAGGGGAGGAGAGGGAAATAACAACAATGAAAAGAACGAGAAAAGAAAACAGAAGGTACATGCCAAGCAGCAGGTAAAGAATAAGACATTAGCGATAGGTTTCTGGAACGTCGCAGGTCTGTACAATAAAGATAAGCAGTTTTGGGAATACGTGGAGACATACGATTTCGTAGGATTAACTGAAACTTAGGTAGACGAGAAACAATGGAATGGGTTACAGAACAGGTTACCGAACAGTTTCAACTGGAAATGTCAACTGGCAAAAAAAGAGAAGAACAAAGTTAGAGCGAGAGGAGGCATCATAACGGGAGTGAAGAAAAGGATAACAGAAAGAGATACACAGGAGGAATATGCGGACATACAAGAAAGGAAGATTGAGATACAAGGTAACATATGGAGAATAATCACGGTATACAGCAGAGATATGAAAAAGATGAGAGAGAATATAGAAGAGGCAACCGGAGGTATGAAAGAAGAAAGACTTATAATCGGCGGGGATTTCAATGCAAGAATAGGTTTAGAAGGATCATTTAGCAATGAGGATAAGAAGGACAAAGAAACGAGAAAATCGAGAGACAAAATAAAAAACATAGAAGGAAACAGGCTAATAGAAATGGTAGAAGACAACGGATGGGAGATCATGAACGGTAATTTTGAAGGAGACGAAGAAGGTGAATATACTTTTATTGGGGGCAAAGGAAACACAGTAATCGATTATGCATTAATAGACCCAGCAATTAAAGATGATATCAGAAGTTTCAGGATAGAAGAGAGGATAGAGTTGGATCATTTACCACTGAAATTAGAAATTTATGGAGAAACCAGCGTAGAGAAGCAAGAAGAAGAGATATAGAAGGAAAGACGGCTTTGGACGGAGGAAGGAAAGAGGCACTACCAGGAGGAAGTGGAACAAATTGAATTCGAGAAGGAGGATTCAAACGAAATGATGGAAGAAATGGTACATAAGATCAACGGGACGGTACTCAAGAAAGCGGTAAAGGTAATGAAATCGAAACCAGGGTACAAGAAATGGTGGGATAAAGAATGCACAGAGAGAAAAAGAGAAACGAGAAAAGAGCTGAGAAAATGGAGAAGAGGGAAAGGGGAAAAGGTGACGTACATTCAGAAAAGGAGAGAATTCAAGAAACTCTGCGAGAAGAAGAAGGACCAACAACAGAAGAAAGAAGAAGGAGAAATAGAACAAATTAAAAACACAAATGAAATATGGAAATATATCAGTCGGGAAAGAAAAAAAAGAATAGGAACAACAAACAAAGTAAGCATACAGGGCTGGAGAAGATATTTCATGGAATTATTAGAAGGAAAAGAACAAAAGGATCAAGAAGAAGTGAGTTTAGAGGATACAGAGGAACAACAGGTAACAAATGAAATTATAACGGAGCATGAAGTGATGAGGCAAATTAAGAAATTGAAAAAAAGGAAAGCAGCAGGGGAAGACGGCCTAGAAAACGAGGTCTGGATACATGGAGGAAAAAAGGTACTCACTAGAATCACAACACTGATAAACAAAGTATGGAAGGGAGAAGGAATGCCAAGGAGATGGAAAGTAGGTATAATTAGCCCTATATTTAAGAAGGGAGATAGGAATGATGTAAAGAATTACGGCATACAAGATATGATTCTAGAGAACAGATTAAGTGCAGAGCTAGAGGAAAAGAAAATCATACCAGAGACGCAAGCAGGCTTCAGAAAAGGAAGAAGCACAATGGACAACATTTTTATTTTAAACTACGTGGTAAACAGAGAAATCAAAGAAAAAGGAGGAAAGCTATATGCTTTCTTCGCAGATCTAACAGCGGCTTTCGATAAAGTAAACAGAGAAAAACTGAGCACGGTTATGGAGGAAAAAGGAATAAGTAACACTCTAAGAACGAGAATCAACGAAATTTACAAAGAAACAGAGAATAGGGTAAGAGTTAATGGGGAAGTATCTGAAAAGTGTTGGACAACGAAAGGATTAAGGCAAGGATGTCCACTAAGCCCTACCTTATTCTCGTTATACACGGCGGACCTTGAAGAGAAACTGAGAGAAGGACAAGCAGGAGGAATGGTGACAGGAAAAGAGAAGTTTTGGTCACTGTCGTATGCAGATGACATCGTACTATTAGCAACACATCCGCAGGACTTAAAGGAAATGATAAACAGAATGAAAAGATACTTTGAAAGAAGAGAGTTAATGCTAAACGCTGGAAAGTCGAAGATAATAATTTTCAAGAAAGGAAGAAGTCAGAAGAAAAAGGAGATATGGAAATGGGGAGAAGAAGAATTAGAAGAAGTAAAAGACTTCAAATACCTAGGGTATCACTTCCAGAAAAGTGGAGGAACGGAGATGCACTGGAGAGAAACAGCGAAAAAGGCGATGATAGTGATGAAGCAAACATGGGGAATAGGAGAAAGGAGATTCAAAAACAACTTTGAAAGAAGGATGAAGATCTACAGAAGTCTGGTGAAAAGCGTTATGATGTATGCAGCAGAGATATGGGGATGGAGCGAATCGGAGAGACTTGAAAAACTATATACAAAGTACATAAAATGGGTATTAGGATTGGACTTCAATACACCAACATATATAGTAATGGATGAAACAAAGGAGGACAAAATAAGAATAGAAGTAGGCAGAAGAGCGGTGAGATACGAAGAAAAAACAAGGACGAAAGGAATTAACAAAATAATACTACAATGCTGGAAAGAGGTAGATACAAAATGCGAGAGGAAAAGATCGAAATGGGAAGAACAGAGAAGACAATACTACGTAGAGAAAGGAATAGAAATAAAGGATGTCAAAGCTAAATGCACGGGAGACCTGACGCTAGCAGAAAATCTATCACAATTAGACAGAGCAGAGCAATGCCAAACATTTTATGACAGAATAGTAATAGGAAGGTACAACGGAAAATACAGAGGGATAAGGAAGGAAAATCGAGCTTACTATCTGAAAGAAGAATACAAGGGAAGGGACCAATCAATGATTGCAAGGTTCAGATGTGGGAATGAAGAAAGAGGCAACAGATACTGGAAAAAGAAAGAGGATAACGTCTGTAGAATGTGTGGACTAGGAGAGGAGACAATAGAACATTTGTTAAAAGAATGTAGGGAAGTAGAAAGGGATAATGATTTAACAAGGTGGAATATTTTGCAGGGTCAAGAGAAGGGGAGAAAATGGATGAGGGAAATAATTCAAAGAAGGAAGGAGATAGGCCAGGGACGGAAGACCTAAAGATCACGGACGTTATTGTATTAAACTTAATGTACATATCTTATAAAATATTGTAGGCGCACTCACGTGCCAAACCCCCTTTCAAAGCCGAAAGGCAAGAAATAAAGCTCTCTATCTACTAGAGATTAATCACCAAAAAACAATACAACAATTATTACTTCAAATTCTCGAAGTTTTTATTTATGAGAGCGGGCGAAGCCGCGATGGGGATGCTAGTATAAAATAATTTTTAACAAAAACCAAACCCGACTTCGAAATGCACTAAACAGTGTAAAATAATTTCTATTTCATTTATACCAATATTCCATAGCTACTAATAATATCTACTTAATTGTTAAATAGGATACCAAATACATTTCAAAGTTTTCGGAGGCGGCGCAAAATTAAAAACTTTTCCTCTACTAGGAATATCCTAATTCGGGCGTCGGCAACCTATGATAAATGACCCATTTGATAATTTGAAGTAAACAATATTCAGCGGGAATCAACATACCTATTGCGAATTAACTATACTGCAGTTCACGAGTGACCGCAATTAACTCGCGCAGCTCACTAGGTCTAGGGAGATTTTTAATAGCATGTGTGATTCCCCTTTACAGCTTGCTTCTTACTTTGCGTTCACATCATTTTTTTTTCGAAAAATAATAGAAATTTCATTGTATCGTAAAACTTTACAATATCATCACCGGTTATCGTACGTCATATATTTCTGCCCACCATTTATATGATCGCAAAGTATAATAAGAAGCAAGCTGTACAGAGAAATAACTTACGTTATTAAAAATCTCTCTAGACCTAGTGAGCTGTGCGAGTTAAGTATGGTCTCTCGTGAACTGCAGTATAGTGCATGTACATCAGGAGTGTTGCCAATTTCTGATACAATCGTTACAATTATAAATGTTTTCAGCCGGACCTATAACGTAATTTAGGAACGAATGCGACAGTTTCATTTAAATTGTTTTCAAATTTTTCATCATTAACGTAGCCTCCAATTCAAACGTTTATTAATTATTCCATTTCAATCATTTTTACTTGTTGTTTAGGATGCATAGAATTTCCTATTTTACTTTATAACAAGCGACAAGAGATTAGGTTCCGTATTCATTTTAAACGACTAAAAATGTTCTATCAGTTCAGTTGTTTTAGTGTGCTATGCCAACGGGGTGCTGAGCCGTTCGTTCGCGACCTACGTCAGGCCCGGTTTTCGTAGCCGACATGCAGTCCCTGAGCCCGCGCGCTGTACGCGCTCGGATTGGTCGGTGTTTTTGCTTAGTAATTCAAAAAGGGAACATCAAACTTTTTCGCAAAGCAAAAAGTTGTTCAGAATCACTCCAGCTACCACCCCTTCAGAGGGTGAAAATGCGTTATGGGGCACCCTGTATAGCCATAACGATTGTATCGTCGAAATTTCCCTAACATGGAGAAATCCCGTTGTTCAAATATTTGTCGTAAGATGAATGAGGATGAGGGTATTTATTAAATAAATTAAACAGATTTGAGCCGAAAATTGTTGTGTGTTTATTGGCTCGTTATACACGATTTGCGGAAAAAGCCTTGCGGCATAAAAGACCCCACGGAAATAAGTTGATTATTTTGTACGAATCACAGTGATAATGCGAACGGTAATCTATGTGTAGTATACATGTGTTATGTGTGATTGTTCTCGGCGTTGAACCGAGGTAGATAAGAGTAGTTGCAAAATGCAACGGACTCTACGGGTCATCGTCATGACCGCGTGTTACGTCACGAATCGTCGTCACGACCGTGATTATTGTTCATATTTCGGTTTATTTAACCAAAACGATGTGATTTCGCTACGTGATTCGAGTATCACGGACGCACAACTGCGAATTATATCGATTACATACGACGGTAATTATGATACCGTCGCGAGTTATAAAGAACTTGGTATGTGTTTCACAGGTTTCCGATGGGTGTTCCGCTCCGTAGTAGATTCGAAAAAAGACTAATCAAAAAACTATATGTAGAAAAAATATACGTCCGAGCACCCCTGCGAGAGTGTATACGAGAGGGGCGATGTCTCAAGAAAACTCTAACTCTCTTTGTCCGTCGTGAGAAGCAAGGAAAACCGTTACGTTGTTTACAACTTGCCTGCCCTGACTAGAATTTCGAAGCAGAGAGCTATTCATGGTGGTCTACGCGCCGAGCCACTTAAGTCATAAAATCCCTTCGGTCGCGACAAAAATATGTAAACGTTCGCGGCCGAACAACGATATTGTTATTAAATGTGTAATACATATCTAATGTATTGTTGAAAGACCAACCATTTGATAACGATAACCCTACAAACTCAATGCCGGATATCCCACCATTCTATACCAATAATTCGTCGAACTTACTGCCGGATATCCAATACCAATAATTCGTTGAACTCTATGCTGGATGTCCCACCATCCAATTCCGCGATATCCGACTCATCAGCGATAGTCTTGCCTCCGTTCTCACGCATCAAGAGCTAGAGTCATCCTCCCCCACTAAGCGAAGAAGCCATATATATATATATATTGTATTTCAATTTTAATGATCCTTCGCTTTCGGTTTGTAATAATATGATCCTTCTTTCATTTCGATCCTTCGTATTGTAGGTTAACCAACAGAAGTTTGTTTTTTTACGACTTGTATTTTTGTGGTTTGTTTGTTTGTTTCTTACGACTTGTTTGTACCCCATCAAGTAGACGACGACCCATAAGTGAAAGTTAGAGAGATAAAGGTCGAGAGACCTCACGCAAGCGTCTTTTACTTCCATTCACATCAGCCGCCAGAGGGAAATGGTCCGGCGTCGTGCTCTTTGGCGCCGTTGGTCGCACAGTTTTTTTGCCGGCGGTTCCGAACGGACGGGAGAAACGCGATGAGTAATCATAGTGACCTCCGCACGTAACCGTGTCGGTGTAATTTTACCGCACCGCATCATTTTGGTATTTGTTTATTATTGGCTCGAACCCGAGATTTATGTGTTTTGTGTCATGTATATGGTATTATTTATTATATCTCGCTCGTTTTGTATAATTTTTGGTCCGAGCTCAATAAACTTTTATATCGCTTTATCAATGATCCAATCAGTTAGGTTTTCTCTTGTATTTTTAATTTGTTAATGATCCTTCCCCAGGTTCACCTACAGAAACCTTGTTACGACTTTTACTTCCTGTAAATAATCAAGTTTGGTCATCTTCCCGGTAACATCGGCAATGCCGAGACATTGGCGCACACCAGTCCGAAGACCTCACTAAATCATTCAATCGGTAGTAGCGACGGGCAGTGTGTACAAAGGGCAGGGACGTAATCAACGCGAGCTTATGACTCGCGCTTACTGGGAATTCCTCGTTCATGGGGAATAATTGCAAGCCTCAATCCCTAGCACGAAGGAGGTTCAGCGGGTTACCCGAGCCTTTCGGCCAGGGAAAACACGTTGATTCCTTCAGTGTGCGCGCGTGCGGCCCAGAACATCTAAGGGCATCACAGACCTGATATTGCTCAATCTCGTGCGGCTAGAAGCCGCCTGTCCCTCTAAGAAGATTTGTTTGTACGTTGGTAGCAAAAACCCACCGACCGAAGTCGGGGGCCTTCGAGATACCATAAGTTACGTCTATTTAACAGGCTAGAGTCTCGTTCGTTATCAGAATTAACCAGACAAATCGCTCCACCAACTAAGAACGGCCATGCACCACCACCCACCGAATCAAGAAAGAGCTATCAATCTGTCAATCCTTCCGGTGTCCGGGCCTGGTGAGGTTTCCCGTGTTGAGTCAAATTAAGCCGCAGGCTCCACTCCTGGTGGTGCCCTTCCGTCAATTCCTTTAAGTTTCAGCTTTGCAACCATCGTTTCGAGATATTTGCAGATATAGCATCGTTTCCGAGATATTTGCAGATATAGCTCAAGGAAAGGGGCCTGACGGACATATTTCGAGATATTTCTTCTTCTTGTTGTTCTTCTTCTGCACAGCTAAGCTGGACGTGGCATTTGCAGCTCGTAATAGTGCAGAATTATCTCAAAGAAAGGGGCCACGGTGTTTCTGTATCTTTATTATGTTGGTGCGGCTTCGGAACTGTTAAATATCTCGATATATCTCGAAAACTACGCATCTGATCAAAAAATTTCACACAACATAAATTGTAGGGAACTTAATTTTCTACAAAAAAGGTCTCTTAACATTTTGCCATAGCTCGCATCGTTTCCGAGATATTTGCAGATTTAGCTCAAGAGAAGGGGCCTGACGGACATATTTCGAGATATTTCTTCTTCTTGTTGTTCTTCTTCTGCACAGCTAAGCTGGACGTGGCATTTGCAGCTCGTAATAGTGCAGAATTATCTCAAAGAAAGGGGCCACGGTGTTTCTGTATCTTTATTATGTTGGTGCGGCTTCGGAACTGTTAAATATCTCGATATATCTCGAAAACTACGCATCTGATCAAAAAATTTCACACAACATAAATTGTAGGGAACTTAATTTTCTACAAAAAAGGTCTCTTAACATTTTGCCATAGCTCGCATCGTTTCCGAGATATTTGCAGATTTAGCTCAAGAGAAGGGGCCTGACGGACATATTTCGAGATATTTCTTCTTCTTGTTGTAATTCTTCTGCACAGCTATGCTGCAAGTGGCATTTGCAGCTCGGAATAGTGCAGGGTTATCCCAAGTAAAGGAGCCACGGTGTTTCTGTATCTTTATTATGTTGGTGCAGCTCCGGAACTTTTACATATCTCTATATATCTCCAAAACTACCCATCTTATCGAAAAATGTCATAGAACATAATTAGTAGGAACCTTAATTTCCTACAAAAAAGTTTAAATATACATATTAGATATGTTGGAATCTCTCTCCTTTAGAAGTTTCACCAGCATTAACTTCTTTCATTTTTACTCATGTACAGAGAGAGCGACTTGTTTTAAATATCTGTTTAATCTCTCTCCATACTTATTTTCCTCTCTGAACGTATCAGAGAGGTTTTTATTTCTGACACCTCTCGACTTTTCTTAAACTCAGGGACGTACTTTTATTCATTATTCAGTGGACTTATGTGTAGTTTATACTTTAAATATTTCTAAGCTGTCTATCGTCTAAAAGTGATAGAACGAATTTTCGTCTAACACTACCTTCTTGGTTCACAAATTTTATACAGTCTTATACTTTTCCAGTTTTAACCAATTTTGGTTACAGACAGTTGACGCTCAGTTGGTACAAGTATGCAACACTTATAAGTGCATACAGGTCACAAGCCTTATATTACAAGGCTCACCACATATGGGCCATTCGGTCTTAGACATCGACCCGTAGTAATGCTGTGTGGAGATTAATAATAATCCGCAACGGGAAACCGGAACGAGAATAGTCGAGAAAGTGTATTCTCGAGGAGCGGTAGACTGCTTTTCAACCGAAGTCACAAAAGAGCTACACGCTCGACGCTACTCCCGACAGGTCCGGGCGAATCGAATGTGCTTTCCAATAAATACCGAACGGCCGCCCGTCAGGTCGGCGACGCACGGGCTTACACCCAGGCGTATGCCTGTGCAAACCGCCGTGAGAGCGTGCGATTTCGACTTTCGCAATAAGATAGTCTCCTTTATGAAAAGGAGCGTACACGTCTCCCAAAAAAAAAAAACATTTTCATCACGATCAATGTAGATCATGGGTTTTATTCATATTTTTGGAGATGTAGTAACCTTACAGAACCGATGAGACGAAAATATTAAAATACGTATTTTTGCATTTCACATTATTTCATTGCAATAATCTTGTATTCGTGTTTTATTTACGCGCGCTGGTAAGGTTAGGTTGTATATTAGTATTCCACGCGATCGTGTTCTTTTCGCCATGAATTATTTCCAAGTTCCAGCAGCGTATTGCTTCATTCTGAAATTTTTCAAAGTTCCAGCCGCGTATTGCTTTTTTATTCGTACTTTTAAAAAAAAATGATCAATGCCAAAAAGCCGGAAATATAACATCCAACCTTCACCAATCTCACAATTTTTTTCGAGATTCGTATATATGATTTATAAATACATCTCTATTATTTCTATATTTCTTTCTTTCCAAAATCTCTTCTCCTCCAGTATTCCGTATATACGCACTCGTTCCTCTCGGTGCGCATTTTACTCTCTCTTGCTCTCTCTGGGGCCTCGTCTAACCGACAAGACGAATCCCCAAGCATAGGGCTGAGTCTCAACAGATCGCAGCGTGGTAACTGCTCTACCGAGTACAACACCCCGCCAGGTACCTAAGTCGTCTACAGACGATTCCGAGTCTCGACGTCGAACTTGGAGTACCCATGATCGACCGTTAGAGCGCCGCGGCCGTCGTTCGGCGAGATCCCGACGACGAATCCGATGACGCCCGTACGGCAAACTGGGGCCCGTGCGATGACCGGTCACGAGGGCCGGCCACCTAGTAGTGTCACATTGTTTTGAGCCTTTCGACCCACACGAGACTCCTAGAAATATCGTTGCCACCTTTGTCTAGAAAGGATACGGCCTTAGAGGCGTTCAGGCATAATCCCACGGATGGTAGCTTCGCACCACCGGCCGCTCGACCGAGTGCGTGAACCAAATGTCCGAACCTGCGGTTCCTCTCGTACTGAGCAGGATTACTATCGCAACGACTAGTCATCGGTAGGGTAAAACTAACCTGTCTCACGACGGTCTAAACCCAGCTCACGTTCCCTGTTGGCGGGTGAACAATCCGACGCTTGGCGAATTCTGCTTCGCAATGATAGGAAGAGCCGACATCGAAGGATCAAAAAGCGACGTCGCTATGAACGCTTGGCCGCCACAAGTCAGTTATCCCTGTGGTAACTTTTCTGACACCTCTTGCTGAAAACTCTTCAAGCCAAAAGGATCGATAGGCCGTGCTTTCGCAGTCTCTATGCGTACTGAACATCGAGATCAAGCCAGCTTTTGCTCTTTTGCTCTACGCGAGGTTTCTGTCCTCGCTGAGCTGGCCTTAGGACACCTAAGTAAAGAAACTATGAAAGTAGTGGTATTTCACCGGCGATATAAAATCTTCCACTTATACTACACCTCTCATGTCTCCTTACAATGCCAGACTAGAGTCAAGCTCAACAGAGTCTTCTTTCCCCGCTAATTTTTCCAAGCCCGTTCCCTCGGCAGTGGTTTCGCTAGAAAGTAGATAGGGACAGTTTATTGTGAATCCGGCCGTCCGAAGACAAGCGCGGATATGCCACCTCACCCGATCGGGTATATGCAACTTAACCATCCAGGTCACGGCGATTGGAAGAACTGTCAAACTCATATTTTTCAAATCATCGTTATCGGGTACGGAAGATCCAACACTTGACTCTTTGTCGGCGTAAGGAATTTTGATCTAGGACGCGTCTACTTTTATCAAGCTTACCTCTGACTGGTAACAATTCACCAACCAGGCGCTTAACGTCCACCTCTTTTACCAACAGCGCGCGGTAACCCATCTTTCTGGGTGACCGTGCCCACTTAGCTTGACTTCGGTGATCTGACGGGTACCGGTATGTCCCAAGTGGCTAAGCCGTTGGTAGTAGATAGGGACGGAAGGGAATCTCGTTAATCCATTCATGCGCGTCACTAATTAGATGACGAGGCATTTGGCTATGACACTCTTATTTAATACCTATAGGTCGATAAGTTGTCTAGTGTATTTGTTTCCACTATAAAAAGTGGGCCCGCTAGTAGGCCTTTATGGAATTAAGAGTACTTGTTAATTTCTTACTAATAGTGACATAGCTCATTGAAATTGAAAACATACAGAACGGAAAAGGAGGAGTTTAGATATTTATTTATTAGAATATATATAAAGAAAGGAGCAAAAAGAGAAGAAAATAACGTTTAAAAGGTAAATGTGAACAAAGGTAAATATGAACGAAATTGAAAAACTAAAAGGAGTTATATTGATAATTAAGATTAAATAAAATAATAAAGAATCTGTAACTAAGGTTTCTTTTTTCTTTTGCGCCATGTGTGCGCCATAAAATATCTATGTATCGAGGAGCCATAGCGAACTACGTTGCAAACTATTGTACGTTGAAGGTAGTCTGGTAAGTTGTATTTTGTCCAAATAAAACTGTTTGTGGGAGGCCAGCTACCCCTTGCGCCGATCACGAAGGGGAGGACCTGAGGCTGTTCTAATAAGTTGTACTTGGTTTTTATGTTATCTAGTATTTCCGGTATATTGTATTTGTCTCTTTTAATTTGGGCTGCATCCAATAGGCTGCTTTTATATTCCCACACTACTGTGGTTTCTATTATGCTAGCGGTATGGCTATTATTATCTATAACTAGAAGGTCAGGTATGTATCTGTTATCTCGTGTATGAACTCTTGGGGCATCATGGATTTTAAAACCGACTTTTTGCAGGTGTTTCGCAAGATCCTGAGTTGCTCTATCATGTCTCTAGATCCGAGGGTAGTGGGTGACAGGACACCATTGTAAGACATGAGAGAGAGTCTCTCTTCTACCCACACAAGTTGGATACCGGCATTGAGCCGCGTCGGAATTTATATATGGAGCACGACCCGTAGGCAAGAGCCCAATGGCGCATCCCACAGCGCCAGTTCTGCTTACCAAAATTGGCCCACTTGGCACTCTGATCCAATAATAAAATCTCATGGCTTCATTTGATGCAAGCAAGCCAGAGATCTCACCCAGTTAAAGTTTGAGAATAGGTTGAGGTCGTTTCGGCCCCAAGGCCTCTAATCATTCGCTTTACCAGATGAGACTCGCAATAACGTTCGAGCGAGTGCCAGCTATCATGAGGGAAACTTCGGAGGGAACCAGCTACTAGATGGTTCGATTAGTCTTTCGCCCCTATACCCAGTTCCGACGATCGATTTGCACGTCAGAATCGCTACGGACCTCCATCAGGGTTTCCCCTGACTTCGTCCTGACCAGGCATAGTTCACCATCTTTCGGGTCCCAACGTGTACGCTCTAGGTGCGCCTCTTCTCGCAATGAGAACGAGACGCCCCGGGAGTGCGAGGCCTAATCGTAACGAGGCCCATCCTCCCTAGGTCGACGCAGAGGACGACATTCACTTTCATTTCGCCTTTAGGTTTATTTATATCCCAATGACTCGCGCACATGTTAGACTCCTTGGTCCATGTTTCAAGACGGGTCCTGAGAGTACCCAAAGCAATAGTGTCGCCGACCGGTAATTCAAAGCTTGGCCAGTCCAAGGACTCCTCCTGCTAACAGCTGGCCAGACCCGGGGACGGCGCATAGTCCGTACATCCGGGTTATTATAACTGAACCTAGCTTGCGACGGTCCTGACGCACACACATTCGAAAATGGATTGGTTGCGGCCCGATACCGTCTGAGTACCGTCGCGCAGTCGGCCAGGCAACCGAGGGTCTGCCACGCAACGGGTCGCGACGTTCTACTAGGGGAGAAGTGCACGACTACCTCGCCGGAACGTTCGCCGAAGGTGGTGTGCCCTCGCTAATGGAACCCGAAGGTCCATCCGGGGCATCGCGCACCAACGGGAGCCAGCGTTGTTGACGATGAATCTCCCCATTCGATCTTTTGGGTTTCTCAGGTTTACCCCTGAACGGTTTCACGTACTCTTGAACTCTCTCTTCAAAGTTCTTTTCAACTTTCCCTCACGGTACTTGTTCGCTATCGGTCTCGTGGTCGTATTTAGCCTTAGATGGAGTTTACCACCCACTTAGGGCTGCACTCTCAAGCAACCCGACTCTAAGGAGAGATCCTCCCGAAACGCGTACCGGTCACTACGGGCCTGGCACCCTCTATGGGTAAATGGCCCCATTCAAGATGGACTTGGGCGCAATTCGATGTCTCGGGATAAACGGATCCTCCTGAACACTACATTTCCCAGCGGCGGTACCGCGGGATTCAGTGCTGGGCTCATTCCTGTTCGCTCGCCGCTACTAAGGAAATCCTAGTTAGTTTCTTTTCCTCCGCTTAATAATATGCTTACATTCAGCGGGTAATCTCGCCTACTCTGAGGTCGTCAATTTCTTTGGTTTCATCGAAAGGTGAATAATGATGCTCGATGCAAAAAAAAAAAATAAACGAAAAGAAGCAAAAAAGCAAACACGTAGAGAATCTGTGCGTGAATCAACCTTTCGCATATTCAATTTTTCCTCCTCTCTCGTTTCAAAATGTTTGTATTTATCGTTCGATGAAACGAGCACAAGAGGGAAAAAAAAGTTGAGACACGACGTTCCCATAATTTTCGTGTTATTTCCTTTTTGCTTTGTTACGTCCGGAAAATTTTCCAAATTTGTCCGCCTCACGTTCCCTTATCAAGCCTTCGGGTTGTAGGAGTCTCCTCATGTAAGGGGCGTGGGGATGGCAAATTACTACTGCACCTTTCCTTAATTTCTCCTTGACTCTGTGCTTTCCCATCAAGCCTTCGGGTTGTAAGAGACTTCTTCATGTGGGAAATGCGCAGGGAAAAGTTTGAGCTTATAATTATTCTACTTTTGTCTTTCCTATTCTTTCATTCCTCGCATACTTCTCAATTCTTTTCTTAGTTGAAACCGCTCCTTGAAACTATCGTCGTGTTCAACTGCGTAGTAACAGAAACATGTGATAGAAAAACTCGGCTTCGACCGAGGAGAGGTATCATAAACACCGTTCGCGGCGCGGTTATCCAGTGCTTCCCATTGTCGGGGTCTCCTCGGGCTAACTGTGCAAAAACGCAAAGATTACGTTATTACCGAGATTAACATCGATACTCTCCTCTTTTTCACGCGTGGGCGCTAGTCTGTCCCTAACCCGATCGTGTGTATGAATTGATTGCTGGAATGAGAACGCAAAGCAATCTAGCTCGTTGAATATTTGTATGAATGCGAGAGCGAGGAATGAGAACCCTTGCAGGCAAACGTTAGCAAGCGTTCGAGGACTGTTTAGAGGCAAAGGGTCGTGCGGGGCAATAAAAGTCTTTGTATCGAATTCCGAGAATTTGCCTGAAACCGAAAACCTAACGGTAATTTTCGAATGGCGAGAACGTTCTCGAAGCAACTACGTCGCAACTGTAATAACGAATATTCGATTAATAATGGAAACCTGTCGTTATTGAAAAATAGCAATCGAACACCGAATGCCTTATATCGAGCGTACCGGCGCAATTTATATTGTTGATCGAGTTCTCTGCGAACAAATGATTGTGAATAAGCCGATTGTTAATTAAGAAACCACGCGATCATCGGTTTCATTATCCGTGCGCAATGGTACTACGAATGATACCATTACTTGCAAATTTATTGTTCAATAATTCTGATTCAATTTACTAGTCGATAATCGCTTCAATTACTATCTAAAATCCAAATTATCGAAACATGGAACAATCCAGAAATTCTACGGCGTAGAAACACCGAAAAGCCGTTAGACAGAGAGGGAACACCAAGAAAGAGAGAAAACATGATCTGGAGGAATTTAGCTGGCACGCGCGCTTAACCAATAGCGACGCACGCGACGCTGTCGTCACGCGCTATGATTTGCCGAAATGTCCCCACGCAGGACATCGTCCTCGCGACGGGCCCTTCCGGCTAGGATCGCGATCGATTCTGATCACTCTTCGTCGAACAATCGAGTAAGTCGTGACGGGAGCCCGTGCGTCTGGAGATAGAGTTGTCGTTCGTACTTCGTTGTAATTTATCTGCGCGGCAAGACCTACGAATTAGGCAGAGTGTCGTGAGAGTGAAATTCCGGATACGCGGCAAAGACTCAGAGACGCGCACGTAAAGCCTTTTCACACTGCTAAATTTCTATCTTTTCTCTTTCCTTTTAACTCGTTTGCTCGCGTAATTTCCGTATTAAATTTACTCGCGTTACTATTATATTATTTCGAAGAGCGTAATCGTCTTGTGTTTCGTCTATTAAATTTTGCGATAAACGACAACCGGGCGCGTGACAAGTGTAGTGCCCCCACAGATCTCTCAACCTTTCTTGGTGTTCCAGATACTACAGCGATTTTCAACGATCTACCAGCGCATTTATAAACGATTTTATCGTATATTATACTCTACATTCTCACGGTAAGCCTGTTCAGTACTAATTTGTCGAGCACGGCATTATAATTGATTTTCAACAAGGCAAAACGAGCGATCTATTAAGCCTTCGGGTTATGAGAGTCTCTTCATTTTAGATCGTCCTGTTTTTACGTTCAGGTACCGAATTATATAATATACATTTTGGATATATTTGCATTTTCTACTATCACTATTTTTGTGAGACGATTGTTTCGACTTCAGAACTTTATCAGGGACGGCCTGTAAAGCCCTTTCGAGGGTTGTGAGAGTCTCTTCATTCAGGTCGTTTCCTTGCGGATTGACACCGCCAACTTTTCATTTTCTATCTAGTCGAGTCAGTTGGCAAACATTAAATTTTCAACTACCAATCCGTTTAAATTATATTGGAATCTCACATTGCGAATCAAAGGAAAAGCGCCTTTCTGGTCAAATCACGTTATAAAATAGGTTAAGCATCTTTACCCTTGTTAACCAGTATTGTTCTAATTTGAATTATCAGTATTTAATAGAATTCATTAGTATTCATTCAATAGTCATTTTAAATTCAGTTTCTGTTAGCTTCATTATCCAATAGACAATTTTGAATTAAAATTTATTTTCTTTTGCACACTAACCAGTTTAATCATTTTCTTTCAACCACTTTTACCATTTCAAATCCACGCATACCAACACAAAGTTTCAAGGAGGGACCCGTATGGGACCCAGAGCGCTGACGAACCCAACGGAAATTATTACTATCTAAATTTCCCGTCTTTTAATTTTTGTTCTGACCGTAGAGGACGTTACCGCGTCATACGCGGTCAGAACTGGTGGCAGCGATACCCTTTCTCATCGCCCAAAAATAAGAATTATTAAGTTTTCTTTTACGTTGCGCGCTCTCGCAACGCGCAACGTAACAGCTTCAAACATTTTGTCGTATTGCTTTTATCAATTTTTAACAATTTCAAAGCGAAGACAACTCGCAAGACGATCCATTTCGTCTCGGTTCAATTTTAACGTCCGTCCGTAATATTTTTTGTTCCACAAGAGATTTCAAATAGGTTTCTTTTTCTTTATTTATCATCCCTTCTTTTCGAGCGCCACGGAAGCAAGAGGAAAAGCAAGAGCGAGAGAGAGAGAACATTTCGCGTATATTTCATTTAACAATTTTAACCAACACGCGATGTACTCCACACACCTCTTAGATTTAACAACTGCTTTTCTCCTCTTCTCCCCTTAGCGCAAGGGTAAACCCCATTTGTCTCTTTTTTGGAACGCAACAAAACTTTCGAGGACTGGACGACCGAGCGATGGTCGCGCGGTCTTCGCTTATCTTTAACAAACGCAGTAGTCCGTATGTATTCTAAATGTTGAAGCCTCCTACAGCTTTAAGCCATGCGGGACATTGAAATGCTGTTTTAACGGGACCATGCATAATTGCTGCAAACATACTTTTATCACAAGTTCTAGCCACGCCACGGAGACTTCGAAGTTCCTTCACCATTCGCTTTCCTCTCTTTTGTTACA